>NW_023998459.1:2475923-2519891 GCF_014805625.2 Glossina fuscipes | reverse complement strand
TCGATCCGGAATTTCGCTATATATCTAAAGATGTCTACCAAAAACACGCAAAATCCAACTGTATCATCATTGTTGTAAATACAGATGCGAACTGAAAAATGTGACGTGCGATAACTTAAAATCTCCCAGCGCCGTATCCCACTCCACGGAGTTTGGGTTAATGAAGTAAAGGATTAAAAACATAGTTTGCTTATCATTACAATACCTCGGTTGCTTGGTTTCTGTGTGATGAGATGTCAATAATTTCAGAAACAAACGCGCATAAATATAATTTATAACGCTAACACATAATTTACATTAAGAATTCAAATTTTTACTTTTAGCGAATTTGTGTGAATCGAATTTTTATCCTTAAAGCATTTGCACACTTACCCCATATATATCATAAGATAGATCCACGTTTTCAGGTTCATACATGCGTATATGCAATGGTGGAATTTCATCTCCTTTCAAGAATGTAACCATTTTAAATTAAGGTGCAGGATCGTTAAGCTCCCTATCCTTACGCGTTAACGTTGCGATAAGAGTATCTCCAGTTGATTTTCCGTGGGGATTAAAATAAGTGTCAGCAAATTCCATTACGTCATTAAACACATCATTTCTGCGTATGGCTTTTGTTAGTTCAGCTAACTTCCGACGTATTCTAAGACGTTGCCCCGCCCTATATTTTCTTCGCTTTGTACAATCAATATGTTGTTGAAAATTTGTATCGGCGGATTATTGATGTCAGTAGGAAAGCCGGGTCGTGTACCACTCTAAATATTTTTCGGGCTTGCAACTTGGATGTTGTTAAACTAATGCTCTTACAATTAACCCTATTTTATAAAAAACAATGTGTGCAGAGATGGGAGTCGCTTTGGCTTATATATTGGATCACCTTTATATTCAGCTCACTTTTTTTTATAATTTTTATGAAACATTCGCGAAGCACTGCAAAAGAATACTACTGAGGCTACAAGGACTTGGCTTCTTTTTATACGCTTTTGGGCCGGATACGTTTGGTGCGGTTTTGCATTTTAATAGCATTCTTTGCCGTACAATTAATAGGTACGAAAGAGAAAGAACATACATTGTCGCTAATTAACAGCTCTACTTTTATTACTGCCTGAAGTTCCTAGGAAATTCAAATTTTCTATTTTGAGCGAAATGTATCAACATTTTATCATTTATTTGCCAGCTTTACCGTTTTAATTGAAAAAATGCAAGCCGCGCAGGAGAATTTAATTATTATGAAAATTCCCCATATTCGACAGCGAAATTATCAGTTATCTGGTTATTTACAGTAATGATATGCATTCGACGCTATCTATTATACTCTATGTAATAAGCAGAAAATTTCCCGTATGGCGCTATGTTTGAGAAGCCGTCTATGCAAACAAATTTTTGTTTTGCTTTGCTGTTGAGGAAAGAGAAACATTGCATACACATAATTGGGCGAAGCATATATGATCACCGTTTTAACCTACATACACATTTACACTATTGCTCATATGCAATTAAAAACATTACGATCTGTACCCTTTCGCTCTTGTAAAAATACGATAAATTTTCATAGTTTGATAGCATAACGAGTATTTCATGTCGCCAGAAACCGAGCTAAAAAAATGGAAAGTTTCTTTTTCCAGAGACATGGAAATTTTTATGCACACGCATCTCACTAGATCTGTTATTGAAATAATAATATTAATACGCGTACGCATATTCTTAATTAGGGTAAAATATGGCAAAAAGATTATATTCAACTCATTGCCAAAAGGAAAAATTTCTTTTCCCTAAAAATATTCAACAAGTAGAAATGTTCTAAAATGAAAAAATAGACCGATTCAAACCATTTTCAATAGCGTTCGTCCTTGGGCCAAAATACGGCGGTGTACCAAATTTCATTAAAATATCGCAGAAATTGCGACCTAGAGCTTGAACACAAACTCATATGGGCAGACATTGGACGGACGGACTGACAGATAGACGGACAAAAGTACAAACGGACAGACGAAAAGACGAAGAGAAAGGCTCATTTCTAATTTTTCCGTCCATCACCATAGAATGATGCGTTTGCAAGAAGGTGTACATTGTTGGTGTACTTTGTTTGTCTCTTGGCCACAAAAATGAAGCTGGCAGAAGCATTGAAAATTATTGGGAAGAGGCTGGTATTGAAAATGGCGCATATCGATCGAAGGACACGCCTACAATGTGATGTTAAAAATTGCGTTCCTTGTTCATTATTCGTAAACTACAATCTACAAAAATTTGAAGATCGAATAATATTCCATGAGTATATTTTTTTTTTTGTTTTTATTTATTAATAACTGCATTCTTATGTGGAATGAATATAAATAAACACTAAAAAAGCTATAACTATATAAGTATTTGAAGAGCAAAAAGATACAAGAAACCAAGGATAAGTAAAATACATCGAAATGTCATTAATTAAATAAAATGCGAAAAAAGAGCCAAACTTGTTTAAATGAAAAAAGATATCAAGGCGTTTTTGAATTCAAAAAAAAAGGCTTCCGTTGCTTTTACACTATGTAATATAAAGTAAAGCCCGAAAGCCGCCACCTCTTTGGTCGGTTTGCCGTCGGTATTGCGTCGTTATCTTTTTCCATTTCCTGAACTGGCAATTTCCTATTAACGCCTGGTGTACTTGTTTCAACAGCATTTTTAACAAACTCCCCTAATTCTGTAGTCTCGGCTTGTCGTGAGTTTCTCTTGGGAGTCTCACAGAGTTGGGGTGGCCTATAATTAAATTTTGGGTTTAATGATAATAAGTGCTTTTTGCAATTTCTCATATCTTCCAATCCTTCAGAAACAAGCGAACTTCCCGGATTATTCACCATGCCAACGTTATCTTGATGTAATTTAAAGGCTTTGCTTTTGCTTGCATTTAACTTTAATTTATTAAAACGGGACCAGAAAATAGTAAGACCAAAATCTTCATTTCTTCACTGTAACAGATCGTCCACAACTCCAAGCTAGCGCGAGAGATAAAAAGAGATAAAATTGTGCATCACCAGCATACCATTCCGCTTCCTTCGAGCATGTGTTTTTGTAGCATCCGATATTTTATGCTCAAAAATTGAATTTTATTATTCTCAACTTATTGAAGCCTCTGCATAAGAAAAATGAGCTTTATTCTCAGTAAAAGCCAAAAAAAATTTTAACTTTGAGAGGACATTTTTTCGAATATTTTACTTGTCTCCGAAAGAGAGGGAGAGAAAGAAATAGAGCTATACATTTTCTATTTTTTGTAATTTTTTTTAGGGAATTTCAAGAAATCAAGAAAGGCGGAGGTACGTTTTTTTTTAATATAAAATTAAAGTTGATGTGTAAAACCTAACTTATTAAAGCGTCAAACCACAAGAAAATCTAAAAAAAAAAAAAAAGAAAGTTTAATTAATATTCATTCTCGTTGCTTAATTTTTCTTTTTAAAGTTATCGTGATCGAAAAATGCATTTTAGAAAAATTTAAATATTTTGTAAACATTGTTGGAAGAGTGCGCGTCAATAGCCAAGAATTTAAAAGTACCAGTGCGCAGTTTCTTTTAAATTAATTTAAGTTTAGACATGACACTATAGGTGCGGAAAAACTTAAAATCTATGACGGTTATTCGAATGTGAAAATTGTACAAAATAAAGTGAAATGGGTCATTTTGTTTCGTTGCTTTTGTACTAAATGCGTTCGTTATGTTACATCATATACGTTTTTCTCAGTTACCCGACATCAAGATGAGTTCAGCAGAAAGCATAATTAAAGGGAAAATAAATTTAAAAGATTTGGCTACAAAGTTAATTTAAAATGATAATCACTGTAGACGTGGAGGTTTGTGTACATTAAAAATTCAAAAGAATTAAGGGAAAACAAGGGAAGAAAAATATTTTATTACTTATCTGCAAAGCAATGCAAAATATATGGGTGATAAAGATATCTTCTGTTGTCCTAAGATTTTCATAACTGAGCTGAATTTTAAGTACGACATTATTTGCAAATTGACTTTTATTCACATAAAACAATCGGTTGAATTTGTATTGTTAGGGTATATAATCAGGTAGAAACCCTTATGCTCTACAATGAATATATGATCAGACAAAACGAATAAACCTTAGAGTCACACATAGCAATGCACACCAATACCCGCACGCGCAAAGAGCACAAACACACACACAATATTACACAAAATGTACAAAGACACGATCACACATGTAGAAACACACGAAAAAACAAGCATATGCAAACACAGTGGCATAGACAGGCACACATACCTAACGGTGATTGAATCACGCGATTTGGTACCTGGGTGCCTGTTGCGTCGGAATTTGAACAAACATAATAATAAGCTAGATGTTAGTGATATCAAGTTATGTATAAGCAGGATCATGCAAGTCGTAACTAAGGTTGCGACTGCAGCCAACCTAAGCTAAGTATACACATAAGCATATGTAAACACACAGAACATGTTGGCAAAAGGACAAGCGAACGAGACTTCGGCTATAAAAGAGCGGCGCATCGCACAGACTCGTTCAGTTTGGTGTCATAGCCGTCTAGGTAAGTACCCTCAGACAATTTAACAAGTTGACCTGTACGAAGAGTTTTTTTTGACTTTACGGATAGGGGATGTGCTGGTTCAGCTTTAATCGCCATCCCTGAAGGACTTTCAGGACATTCGACTTAACGGATAGGGGATGAGCTGGTTCAGCTTTAATCGGCATCTCTGAAGGACTTTCAGGACATTTGACTTAACGGATAGGGGATGAGCTGGTTCAGCTTTAATCGCCATCCCTGAAGAACTGAGAGACTTTTTTGTTGTTGTTAGTTTTGCACTCACACACCAATCAGGGACGAACCGCCGGCCTTGAGAGCCAAGGCCGCTATGACACTAGCAACGTTTTCGTTTCTCTGTAGCGCGTCGCGATAATCCAAAAGGAAAATTTTAATAAAATAAGAAGTCAATCTCTCATCACGTGCAAGCCACACCAGAAGTCGGGTCACCTCCCTGGTTCCTTGCAATAGCCATTTTCTACCCATCGCTGTACTTCTCTCCCGTAAAAAGGAACTAATAAATCAAGGAAATTGTACACCATTCCCCCCCGAAGGTCCGGAGTTTTATTCATAATTTCTTTCAACGAACTTTGGAGTGACTGAGTTATACCTCGCCAAAGAAAACTCGTTACAATATCATGCATTACATCTCTATATACGTTGAACAATTCAAAATTGATTCGTGGCATCAATTTTATAGTCTCTCTCAGATGAATAATTCTATGCCCTGCACCGAATTCGTTGGCTTTACTTGATCAGTCAGTATATTGATGTATCTCTATTTCTCGTACCTTTTTCTTACCTAGTTGTTGTTTATGCGTTCTTTCGCACATTGAAACATTTCGTATAACTATTAGTTTACCTCCCGGTAGGGGAATCGACTGTATAGGTTTACGGGTGATAAAATGATGAAAATTATTATCTATCTCTCTTCTAGTCCTTTTGTCAACTTTACAGATGGTCTTTGCAAAGCTTCCGTGTCTCTTCCGTTTCAGCTTAGCAAATCTACAGAAGAATTTTAAATCGGTTTTACATGGTACCAAATTACTTTGGAATGAATTGACAATGGAATGAATTAAATAGTTTTGATAGATTTTTCGGCTGATTTGCGCGATTGCATTTTTTCAGCCCTTTTTCCCAACGGTACTTTTATTCCCCAAAACATCATTATACAGTTCATGAAATTTGACGTACCAGCAGCCTTATGAAGATTTGTTATATTAATTAGAACTGCGATCATATCTCCAATTTCTGTAATCTTTCGCCTTTTCTATAATTGGTTTTTGTTGTATTGTCTAACTCATCTCTGACTCGATAAAATTGTGTTAAAAAGAAATCGAACATGATGGGATATTTTTCCGCGTGAATTGTGAATACGAAACATACATGGCCGCCTCCTATATTATCGCAATGGCATAGTTGGGTCATCATCGAAATTTGGATTTTTGTGTGAAAAAGTGGGTTTGATCTTGCATGTCGTGCGGGTTGTGCTCGTCTTTAAATGACATTTTGGGCAAAGTTGAAAATGTAGAAATTGAGAGTAATTATTATTATTATTCTTATTATTTTAATTTTAGACTAATGAATTGAATTCTTAGACTAAAAAAAGACATTGAGCACTAGCAACACAGGCTATCGGCTCTAATTTAAATAAATGGATATTAGATAATAAGCTTAGTAGTATTAATAAAGTAAAATATTGAATTGATATTCTGTTCGGAAGCTGATTTTAGAATGTCCAAAGGGTTAGTCGCTCCAAATGCAATACTTCTACCCAAGGAAAACTTAAGGCAGTCGCAGAGAATGTGCTTTATACTTAGAGTTTGTCCACAACTGCAGATTGGGGAGGAAGACTTCTTCAAGATCAATTGGTGAGTTGCGATAGTATGACCAAGGCGAATTCTCGAAAATGTTTGGATCTTGGTTTTCTCAACATTTGTTGGATATAGAGGTGAAGTTAATTGAGGGTTAATGCAAGAGTAGTGTTGATGATGGTATTGTAAATTTCCCTCTGCAATTTTCTCTTTAACTTTTCTTCCAATGTATCTTTGAAGATCTAACTTTTCCATGACATCATCTATAATTAGAGGAGCAGAAGCAGCATACTTTGCCGCTCGATCAGCCTGCTCATTTCCCAGTAAACCGATTTGACTTGGTACCCATAACATTTTAATTTTTCCGTCGGGTGTAGTAATTATATTCCTTAATTTGTTGATGGTGCTCCATCTCGAAGTCGAAGGGTTCCGGGTAGCTTGTAATACAGACAAACTGTCAGTAACAATGACGGTTTTGAATTTGTTTTTATGGGCAAGGTTGGCAGCGCGAAGAATAGCTCTGGCTTCGGTTTGAAAGTTGAAGTGCTTTCGTGAAGTATGTGGTTGAGAAGAACCCGTCCTGTAGCATCTACCACCGCACAAGCAGGAGGCAGACCAGGAGATTTTGAGCCGTCTGTGTACAAAAGATTCCAACCAGTATTGTCCAATACTTGGGTTTTCTCAGCTATTAGATTCCTGAAGACGTAATTTGGAGTATCTTCTTTCTTGTGCATAGACAGTGAGATGTCAAAAGAACAGTCTTTCCAAATCCAGGGAGGTTAACACCAAAAGAGCGGGAAATTTTTAAGGGAATGTTCAATTCCTTTGCAACGTACAAACAATGGTCGATTGCAGATGGTGACTTTGGAATTTCCTTCGCAATAATAATCTTTCTTACGTCATCACCGAGAATGGATTTGTTTGAATTAAGAAGCTTAGGGACTATTTTAGCTTTTAACTCATGCAGTCTATTTTCTAAAGTTGGGAGACCAGTTTCAATTATAATATTATTTATGGGCGTCGTCCGAAAAGCATAACAACTTGCTCTAACGGCTTGGTGATAGACCGGTTTAAGGATGTTGATATTAGATTTGCAGCTATTGCCATAAATTATCAAAGCATAGTCAATCTTGCTTAACACAAGCATTTTTGTAAGATAAGCAATAGTGTTAATATGCGCATGGCTTCTCCAAGCAACGTACTGTATGAAATTTACCCTTGTTAAAAGGGAGTTTTTTAAACGAAGGCAGTGTGCTTTCTAACGATAATTGTTTGAAAACGTGAGCCCGAGAACATGGAGCGTCTGCACATTTAGTACTGGTAAGCCGTTAATATGCATCAGTAGGTTTCCTGCATCGCACATTTGTTTTCGACAAATATGCATTTTTTTTGATTTTTGTATAGAGATTATAGCTCCTGACGAGTTTGCCCATGTGGAGATCTCACATGCAATAGATTCGAGGATGTTGATTGCTTTCGTGTTGTCTTTTTCTTTTGTAAAAATGTATACATCGTCCGCGTAGAGACAATGTTCCACTCTTGGTACACGGCAAAGAATTTCGCTAATTTCGTTGAAAGCGATCTGGAAAAGCGTGACATAGAGAGGAGATCCTTGCGGAATGCCATTCTTTAGCGGAAAGGAATCAGAAAGATGATTGTTGATTCTAACTTTGAACCGCCGATGCGACATGAATGATTTGATGTAGTTGAAGAATATGGGTCCAACATTCCATGATTTCAAGAGTCCTAAAATAACATGAAGACCAACTCTGTCAAATGCTTTTTCGAAATCAGTTGAGAGAATTGTTACGTGAATTCATTCGGAAATTGCTTTGCTTGTGAAATAATCAATATGTAACAGAGCGTCGATGCATCCTCTACCCCGCTTGAAACCAACTTGTTGCTTTGTTATCAGGTTCTTGGATTCAAGAAACCAACATAATCTAGATGCCATAATCTACTCTAAAACCTTAGAGAGGCAAGATAAAAGAGAAATTGGGCGATAATCAGATGCGATGGAGACATTTTTTGACTTTGGAATTGGAACAACTGTTGCCAGTTTCCACATGTAGGGTATATGGCCAGTCATAAATACCGTATTATATAGGTCCAGTAATTTCTTTTTACTAGACTTAGACATAGCACTGATCATTTGGTATGAGATGCGGTCTAGAACAGGTGTCTTCCCCTTCAAATTGGAGAGACAACTTCCAAGTTCTGAGGTGGATACGCAATTTTCCAGGAACATGGCACATCTATCGATATTATTTGAAAGAGAAGTAGGAATCCTTTTATTTTCAATGAAAGCACTGGAGAAGTTGCTGTCAGAGGAGTATTCGCACCACACTTTTCTAAAGTAATTAGAAATCTCATCTGCGTCAGTTAAAGTTCCATTGGGAGTGCAGATGGCAGAAATTTGGTTCAGGTTTGAAGTCCCATTAAGTCTGTTGATTTTGTTCCAGAAAACTTGCATTGATGTATTTCTGTCTCGAGAAAAGTTCGAAACTAAGTGCCTTTGATTTCCGTAATTCCTTCCTGAATAGAGCATAGGCCTTTTTGTATAATAACAAGTGATTCTGACCAGGACATCTCTTAAAGCGGTGCCATAGATCCATTTTATTTTTCCTCAAAAACGAAAGCGTGTTGTTCCACTATGGAACCCTAGCTCATTTAAAAGAGGTGTTGGATTGAGGAATAGAAAGATGAGCAGCCGTGCGAATCGCTTTAGACATAATAGCAGCATCATGGTTGCAGTTTCCGTTAAATGGCTTTGAGTTCAAAAATGACTCCACCTGTTTTGAATAATTGATCCAATCCGCTTTATCTAGGAGGAATTTGGCCTGTTTTGCTGGAGTAGCAGAGGACGTTGAAAGTTTAAGATCGATTACGATTGGAAAGTGATCACTATTATGTAGATCATCAGAAATAGACCAGGAAACCAAAGGAAGAAGTGAGGGAGAGCAACATGTTAAATCAATATGTGAAAAAGTATGATGAGTTGAAAAGTGCGTTGCTTTTCCATCATTTAAAATGCAGGAGATTGCTTTGAATGAAGGCCTTTTCTAAAACAGTACTACGAGTGTTGTTTACTGTTGAGCCCCAGATGGTATTCAAGTCGCCGCATATAATTAATGGGAGGGAAAGTACGGAGAATAAATTGTAGAGTTCTTACTGAGAAAACGATTGCGAAGGTGGAATATAGAGAGAAAGCTCTTGATTTTATAAAAACACCAACTCCTTGTTTGGAATAAAAATTTTGATCAGCATTCGTGAAGTATCCAGTATATGATTTGGGTGGAATAGGATTAAAAGAGCTTCTACAATGGGTCTCTTGAAACGATATAAAGGTTGGACTGAGATCACTTACGAGTGTACGGAGTTCATCAAAATTATTAAGAAGTGCTTTAATATCCCATTGTAGAATTTTAAAAACTTTATTTAATTGTAATGACATGTAAGCAGAGTGGAGGGAGGGTTAAGTTGACATGTCAGCGTCTCCGTCGAAAATGTCACTATAGGAATTTTTCGTGAATGACTTATTCTTACCAGCAGAATAATCTGTATTTAGGTGATTTGGTACATTTGAAGCGCAACGGGTTGGCGCACGTGAATAATTTGAAATTCAAGGTTGATTAATGGATGAAAGAATGGATTCATTACCACTTGTGATATGTTGAGTAAAGTTGAGAGCTGGAGATTCTGGAGAATTTGGTATATTAGATTTTAGCATATGTGTTGTTGTTTGGATTTTTTCAATATTTGCAGTTGCTTTGGTTTTTCCAATATTATCTTTGGCAAGTGATGTAACTGGTTTCGCAATATAATTTTTGGTTAATGGTGGAACAGGTTTTCCATTGGAAGCAGTTGCAGTTAAAGTCTTACTAGGCTCGATTTGCGAGGCAACAGCAGCATAGGTATTACTTTTGCCAATTCCATGGGCTACAGATGGATTTCTTTCCCGGTATGTGCGTCGCGCTTCGCCCATGCTACAGTAATTTTCTGTTTTGATTTTTAATATTTCACGCATCTGTACAAAACGTGGGCATTGTTTGTCTAACGCTGAGTGTTGATCATTGCAATTTAAGCAGAAACTACGGGTACAGCTTTCAGTATGTGGAGGATGACCACAGTTAGCACAAGATGCAGCATTAGTGCATCTTTTTGCCGAATGACCCAGGCGTTGGCAATTTTTACACCTCATAGGATTTGGGATGTATACTTCTACTTTACATTTATACCACGCCACATCAACTGTTCGCGGTAATCGATAGCGATCAAAAGTTAAAATAATCCTTCCTGTAGGAGAGCGTGTTTTTCCGTCATCATTCAGTTTGGTTAATTTATATGTTTCAGTCACTCCTTGAATGCCCATTTCGCGAACAAGTTCATCTTCCGGCACATGCTTTAAGCAAGGGGCATAAATTACGCCTCGAACCGAGTTAAGTTTCTCATGTAGTTTAGCTGAAATAGCACATAGATTAGCTAAAGATTTTGCCTTTATGAGTTTTTCGGTTGCGCGCGAGTTCCCAGCGAGGACCAGTAAATTCCCATCGCGTAGAATCGAGATGGAGTCGATGTATGTTGTATTGCTATCTAGAGCTTTTTTTATAGCAAAAGGGCTAATTTGGGAAATTGTTATTCGAGCATCGGTTGAGGAAATAACAATATATTTTTTATCAATAGGGGTTACATCGCTGATCGGCAACACCGGAAAATCTGAATTTTTACTTTTTTTTCTTTGGGGGGATGTATCACTTAATAGATAAAATCTATTCGAGTTTTTGTCTGGCGGTCCCGGGGCCATTATGCCTTATTGTTGTCTATTGCTTATTATTTGTGAAATAACCACTCACTTGGTTTGGGAACTGTGAAGGAAGGTTGGGAACTACTAAAGAAAAGTGTCAAATGTTTTCAATTTTTTTTTTTTTTTATTTTGTTTTTTTGTTTTCTATTTTTTATTATATATAGACGAAACAAAAGCACATACGCGATATCCGCGTTAACCAGTTTTAGCAATAACACTGAAAAGACAGAAGTTAAATACACAAAAACACCGGAAACACCGAAGTAATTATAAAAACAACTTTTCTTAAAAAACAATGTTAATAATATGGGCGAAATGTATTATATTATGTATACATAAATATTAGGAGAAATAACTATAACAAAAATTTTTTAGTAATAAATAGTTGTATAGAAAAGTAATCGCAATTCTAGAAAAAGAAGGCAATTTTGTTTATAAAAAAAATTTTTAGGTCACAACAGCGAAATAGTAAACGATCAAGCACAGAAATATCAAAAATTAAAAAATGTATTATTATCTTTGGACATATAATTCCTTAAGCAAGCGTACTGTTACGAAGATGCCATTTTGGGGACTTAGATTTAGGTTTTCATGAAAATTGTTCGATTTTCTAAGAAATTAAATTCTAAAGAGGAGGAAAAACAAATACACATTTATAGCGCGTCATGCAGTTGGCGACTGACGAAAAAGTTAACAACAATTGCAGAAATTTAACAGAAAAACAGATTAACAGATGAAAAATGTCACGTTGAATTTTGGTAATAGGAACTTTTTGTAAAACGGTATATAAGCAGATGTTGTTGTAAACATTTTGAAAATAAAGCTCCTAATTTTGTAAATAGAACCCACACTATCCTAAAAATCACAATTTAGTGGTACGAACTTTATTTCAGAAAGAGTTGAATAAACAATGTAAATTCACAACTGGTGTCAGAAAGGAAATTGTGATTGATAAGGCGAAACCTTAGCAAAATTAGGAGATCTAACAATGGAACCGCTCAGACAGCGACTGAGGGAAAGGAACGTAACAGCAACTGGCGGCGCAAACTCGGGGAGCATCTAGAGAAGGAAGGAGAGGGGCCTTCCATAATTTATGAAGTCTACCCAATGAGAAATATTGTAGAAGAAGAGGATACAAGTACAACGGGTGAGAGGCATGTACGGATATTGCCGCTACGACACGGCGAACGCAGCGAAGCTGTGCAACTATAAAAGATATGTAGCGAGTCAGTTTGAAGCGAAGGTGGAAATTTTAAAACACAACATACGTGGCACATTGCGAGTTTGCAACCTTACGCAGTGAAATCGAGGCCTTAAAGGAAACAGCGGCTAAACAAAACTGTTATAGACAGCTCTTCTACAGTTCAAGCCCCCATAACTGATGGCGCCTCCAACGTTCTATACGAAGAATATCCGAAAATACAGCACAAAAGCAAGAGACCACATGCCACCACGCGCAAGCCCCACAATTACGACAAAGTTGGGCACCTTGCTCGTGAATGAAAATTTCGGCAGAAGGCTTTGCGCTCGAGCTTTCTTACCAATAGAAATATAGGCGTGTAGTATAAACGCGACGTTAAAGGAGTTAAATCGATAAAATTGCCGGAGGGCTGTAGTAGACAGAACTATGAGGAAAAGTTCTTAAAGACTAAAAAATGCAAGCAAGTTTGTGAAGCCCGTATGTCCGAAGGAGAAAAAGCTAAGGGAAATGTCGTTTGCGAGGCCATTATTGGGCAGAAGAAGGCATACAAAACACGCAGCTGACCAATGACGATGTCAAGATAATAATAGCTGGTAAAAAGGGTGAACATCCTACCAGGGGGCTAATCGATAAGAAAACCCCTGTAACAAGAGCGTATTGGGCCAAGCCGTATTTTTGGTGACGGATGGCGAATAGGGTACGGTGAACACGGTTCATACACAAGAAAGTTGTTAGTGGTCAAAAGAGGCAAAAAATAACACCACACAGAACCAAACGGAGGGCATTTCAGCGTTACGAAAACTATTCAAGAGGTTAATCGGAGATTCTACTGGGTGGGATGCTGGAAATCAGTAGCAGCATGGAGAACCTGAGAAATACTGAAAAACAAAAGAAGAGGGAAATAAGCTGACAAGCCAAGTGGGGCCGAAACGTTTAGCGAAAAGAAATCAAATTGCAAGTGAGAAGTTGACGGACAGAAATGATCGGAAAGCAAGCTTTGTTGAAGAAGCCCTTGTGCAATTATATAACTCATCGTGTAGTGACAGATCTTCAGCAAATTTGCAATCTAACTGAGAAGGGCAAGACAAAATTAGCACGAGGATAACTGATAAAGTCTATCGAATGCAGGAACATTAGAAAGGTGAAGCTACAATTAAGGTCCGAATAAGATTAATTGAGCAGCAGTGTTACGAAAATGTCATTTTTGGTGATTTAAGTTTTCATGATATTTAATCGAATTTCTAAGAAACTAAATTCTATAGAAGGGGAAAGCCAAATACACATCCAAGGCGCGTCATGCATCTGGCGAAAAGATTAACAACAATTTAGCGGGAGAACGGATTAAGGGATTAAAAATTCCGTATAAATTTTGGTAATGGTAACTTTCCTGCAAAAGAGTGCATAGGCAGAATGTTGACTTGCATTGTCGAACGGACAAGGCAAGAACGAGAACTAAAGCGTGGTTGATATAGGGTCCTTTAGATAATTTGTAAATTTTGTAAATGGGACCTGCAGTATCCTAAAAATCACAATTCAGTGGTACGAACTTTATGTTCTTTCAGTCTCAATGTTGGTATGAGCACAAATTCCTTTAATAATTTCTTGACGCCTCATTCTCCCAAATATTTATAGAACAGAAGCATATACAATTCTGCGGGGTAACTACGTATCTGAAAGTTAACTTTCGTTGGCGACTAAACCGAGAGTGGATAATGGTTTTTGTCCCAGTCGCGTAAAACTTTCGTATCATTTTCGTTGTTATCATATATATGTAAATGAAAAAGTATAAAAAAGATAGAAATTTTTGTTTACATTTGATTGTGGCCGTTAAAATCGAAAAAACAATAGCTGACTCTCTAATAAAGAAACAAAGAAAGCAGCTATTAATTAACAAAATTTCTTATTTTTAGATGAATATTTTTTATACACTTAATATTTGATTAATTATGAAATACATTAATTAATGAAATAGAAGTAACCATTTAAGTAAGCAATTTGGCTTGCAATTTTTTTTCGATTTACAGATGCAAGTAAGATAAATGCAGGTCTAAACAAACAATATTAGCTCAGAACAATCAACACTAATGCCAAACGTAAGCTCCTTTGCTTTCATGTAATTTAACAATTTTGGAAGAGTGTATTGAACAGCGTAATTTCGAAAAACTAGTTATCAGCCAATGTTGAATGCTATTATACACGGGATGCGAAACTAACCGAAAAATGAAAACATAGACTTGTAGACGCGTAATTTGTGTATGTTTTTATGTGAATGTGTGGTATGGTATACATAGGAGTTTGTGTACAAGAAACGAACGAATAGTGTATATGTATGTAGCAAATATAATACGTTTTTTTTTATCGTTCATTTTAAAAAATTATAAATTCGCGAAATGCTTCGAAAAATTTTAATGAAAGAAATATTTCAAATAAAGATATATGAAAAAAATGTTGTGATTAATAGAAAGAGTTATGTTGTAAGGCTATAATTTATCTTTAATTAATTTACTTATTATTTATATATTTATCGATCTTATTTCTTCACACGTATACATTTAACTAATTTTATCAAATTTTCCATATCGCACATGAGTAATTCTACACGGCGTCTGTTTATATTATATTATTAAATTAATTAAATTAAATAAATTAATAATATATTAAACATTAGTTATTAATTCTAGCTTATGCAATTTGAATTGTTTTCATTTTTCCGACACTTTAAATTGCCATGTTGTCGGGCCAAGAATTACAAATTTTTGTAGAAACGGACTCTTAGTGCCTCATATCAACACTGTACAAATAAGGAAAATGAAAGAGCAGGCTGTCAAATGGGTGCTAATTACGAGCGTTACTACGATTATTCACAACAGAAACACAAAAATTACGTCATAATCTTTGAATTTTGGATTAAATCTTAGACCACTTTGTTATTTCGTTGTCTTTGGTAGTAAATAATAAATTTGTTCCACAATTAAAGCCAGCGAAATGTCTTGTTTTCCAAACACATTGTGTATGCACTTGTATATCGCATATAATGTTTTTGGCTCTTGGTTACTGTCAAATTGTTTTAACTGAAGCTGCACATTGTTGATGCTAACATATTTTGTCAAGTAAGCAGTCTGTGCACTTAAACATCACCACGCGATAATAAGCAAATTCAGCTTTCTCTAGTTTCGTAAACATCACAATTGCTCACTTGACATAAATAACTGTATTATTCATTAAGCTAACATTGTATAAAAGACTAACAAAATTCCAACACGTTTTCTATCACCTTCTTAAAGTTACAGTGATTATTCAATTTTTCTCAAATCATCCCTTACGTGCTCTGAAAAGGTGCACTAAAGCAGTCAACTCGCATGAAATATTTGAACTGATAAAGAGTTATAATTCGTCTCCTTTTTCCAAAATCTTCAGCACGTAGTTCTAAACCAGACACACAGACAACTATTCAAAGTTCATTAGCGATATTAGCCGTGGTGAGTTGTGTATCGTTAATTTGATTGTCAATGCTAATAAATTATCCAATAAAATTAACGTAAATAATGAATTTAAGTAATAAAAGTAAATACTGTTTTCGCGAGGGGTGTATGTTTTGTAAACAGAACCAAAATAATCATTTACCAAATAAAAAAACTTTTATATGCAATAGATTAAAAATGATGCAGTGGCACATCCGACAAACATATAAACTACAAAATATACAAGCAAGGTATACATTGAAAGCAAATGAAATAATACGTGCACATCTATTAACGTTAAAAATTAAAAAAAAAAAAAACTTACATAATATTTATATGCAATATTACAATAAATAAACAATACCTATATTATATATCTAACTATATATATGTATATATATATATATAAGAATATATATATATAGATATAAGAAACACATGCAATACATACCTATTGCAAACGTAAAAGCAATATATATAAGTAAAATGTATATGCCTAGGGGACCAGCAAGCAGTGAGAGCTGATAGATTAAACGTGGCAGAGAAAGAGTAGGCGAGTAGTAGTACGGTAGGCGACACAAGTCGCCAGGGAGTCTATGTACCAGTTATGTATCTTTTAGTTAACTAGCTCTCATTTGAAAGGTGTTCTTTGAGAACCATATGGTTGAGAGTAATGTGTAGCTTTCGCCATCTGAAATTTGACATATGAATTTATCTATAAAGAATGTACAATGCTTTAAAATTAATTGCAAATAAACTCCAGTTTCTTTTTATATAAATCGAAGCCAAGTTTTGAATTTTCACGAAACCTCTTAAAGCGAACTATTCCTTATTTATTTTTATTTTATTTATTCCACTTATACTAGAAACTCAACTAAACAAATAACAGTCGAGTTCAATTGGCTCTTAATTCAAAACTTATATTAATTAACAATAAAATTGAGTATAAGCATAATAAAACAAATAAGAAGAAAAATAAAAATAAAAAGAAAAAAAGCATGTACACTATCAACATAGGAGCACACTTACAACCGGTATAGGACCAAATTGCAAATGAACCCCTAAGCCATCGCAAACATGCATAAGCCTGGCAACCGATAATAAATTGACAATAATTCACTTTCGAAACGTAACGACTTTTTAAGGATAAAAGCTAGTTTAAATACGACAAAGGTAAATCGCGCGTATTAAGCAATGTTGCTTTAATGGACTTTAAAGAGTCCGATAACGAGAATAAGTGGTAGACGTCATTTAGGTTCTTGCAAACGACTCTGAGCGGATTGAACAGCTCGTAATTAAATTTACACTGATTAAGCTTAATCAAGATAAAGTGCCTAGAGCAGCGGTTAGGGACATTAAAGCTTATTCCACCAAGTAATGAAGACGAGCCAATGGCACCATTTATTACTTTAATTAGAAAGAAAACGCCAAGAACAAATCTACGTTTCTCAAGAGACGGTAGGGACAGCAGAAGCAACCTATTTTCATACGGAGGAAGAGAGGCAATCGGATCCCAACCCAAATTTCTAAGGGCAAACAGCAAGAATTGCTTTTGAACAGATTCAATTGAATCTACGTAGCACCTATATGAAGGAGACCACACAACTGAGGCATACTCGAGTATGGGTCTAAACAAACACATGTACAGCCTTTTCGTAATGTAGGGATCATCAAGCTCTTTGGACCATCTTTTTATAAAACCAAGCGCGGACCCAGCTTTGCTAATCGAGAGCTCAATATGCAAGTTAAAACGTAACCTATGGTCAAATAGAACGCTTAAATCTGTAATCGAATCGACGTCCTCCAACTTATGCGAATCTATGAAATACTGAGTAATGAATGACTTTCTTCTTGAGAATGAAAGCTTCTTACATTTACTCAGATTTAGTTTCAGAAGATTCAAAGAGCACCATGCAACAAAATTATCCAAATCACCTTGAAGCTGACGTGATTGCGATTCAACAGAGAAGGAAGAAAACAGTTTCACATCATCAGCACACATAAAGATCTGGCTGGAATTAACCACCAATGGGAGATGGTTAATATATAAACTAAATAAAATGGGACCTAAGTGACTTCCTTGAGGTACCCCAGACGTAACGGGGAATTCATCCGAGGTGATGGAGTTAAACAAAACCCTGAAGGATCTATTGTGCAGATAAGAGCTTATCCATTTCACTAAGTAGGGTGGGAAACCAGAGGCTTGGAGTTTAAAGATAAGTAGTCTATGGTTAACCATATCAAATGCTTTGCTTAAATCAGTGTAAATAACATCTGTGCGAGAGCCGCTAGAAAAAGCCTTGAAAACATGACAGGTAAACTCTAACAAGTTGGTGACTGTAGATCGCCCTTTACGAAAGCCGTGCTGGTGCGGAGAAATATACGAATTAATGGCAAAGGCCAAATGCTGAGTCACAATACGCTCGAACAACTTGGGCAAGACACTCAACTTGGCTATGCCTCTGTAGTTCTCAACAAATTGTCTACTTCCACTCTTGTGGATAGGGATAAGGAAACTACTCTTCCAACATGAAGGGAAAACACCTAAATACAAGGACATGTTAAAAATCTTTGAGATCACACCACATAACTCGACAGCGCAAGATTTAAGTACACATGATGGAATTCCATCAGGTCCAGGCGAACAACTGTATTTTAGAGAACTCAATCCTTTAAAAACATCATCTTCCGAAATAACCAAGTTAGGTATTGAAACCGAGTAGGATATGGGTAGTTTGCTGATAAATCGAAATTAGCAATCGAAAAGTTTCGTCGGAAATACTGAGCAAATAGATTTGAGATTTCAAAATCATCCGAGGAATCAGAGCCATTAAAAGAAACATGAGAGGGATATGTGGAAATTTTTCTTTTAGAGGTAACAAATTTAAAGAAGAATTTAGGATTAGCAAACACAGAGGATTTAATGAACTGAAAGTATCTGCAGTAATAATGATGGTTGAGGGAGTTAAATCTATGCCTCGCCACCGAGTAAGCGACATAGTCGAGCGCAAAGCCACTTTTCGAATATTTTTTGAATAGCGAGTTTTTTCTATTCTTATGATATTTAATTGTCTTATTAAACCACGGGGAACATCTGCTTCGAGGTCGACAATGCTTGATCGGAACAGATGCAGCAATAGCTAGATTTAATGTATTGTAGAACGATGGCAATAAGCTTTCACTACTACCGGTTGAGAAATCAAGCGTCAGATGTGAAAGACGATGTTTTAGTAATACAATATTGATTTTATGAAAATCATAATAATTATTTAAAAAAGTTTGAGTTGGCACATTAAGGCATTTCAACAAACCATCATTAATATGATGAAAGGAAATGCACATTGACGGATAAAATGGATCCTCAGGTAAACTAAAAGGTGGACAACGATTTACGTAAATCTCGGGAAAATTGGCAAAGCAGAGATCAAGCAGTCTACCATTGCAATTAGGGGTACGATTTTATTGACCCAAATTATGATCAAACAATTCACTAAAGAACACAACAGCCCTATCAGACGTTGAAGTAGAAACCAAACAGCCAGAATTATCAGTGCTACACCAAGTGACTTGAGGCGAATTGAAGTCACCCAATGCAACGACCAAATCAGTGGGTCTAGACCGCTTGGCCACTTCACAAATGATGGAAGCGTGTTTCCTGTAAATGGAGATATCGGAATTTGGGGGAATATAGGAGCAGGTTATAAATAGATGTTCATCAGGCATATTCGCACGAATAGCGATAAATTCAACGTCAGGAGAAGTGGGAAATTCAATTAAATTGGACGGGACTGACGCAGATATGGCAATTAATACACCAACACCAATGCGATTCACTCGATCATTTCCAAACACTTGGAAAGAATTATGAAAAAGTTCCGACGAATGAAGATCGGGTTTTAGCCAAGTTTCAGTAAAGGCCAAACAGAAAAATTCCGTGCTCACTGAATTTAGAAAAGCGGAACGAATTTTCGAATTTAGGCCCCTAACATTTTGATAAATGAGAGATAGTGAGCCTGAACAAACATATAGTTTTTTGAAGGCGACAAGACTATTGCCTTGGTATTACGGGGAGTATCTCGAGGGATAAATTCCTTAATTAAGGATCCTACTGGCCACAGTGATTTGTTTAACAACATATCACTGTTTTCAGTCGCAACTAATATTTTAAAAGAGGAGATTGCCATAGCTTGAGAAGGAGCCATTTTGAAGATGCTAACACGCTTTAAGTTGACTGATGGGACTTTCGTCGCCAGATAACCTTTAATGTTATCCACCGAAGTTTCAGGTGCCAGTCTTGACACAAATATTGCTTTTCTAGGAGAAACTGCCGTCAAGCAAATGTCATTATTTGGAACAGGAGGGGAGTTCACGGTAGGAGAGTTTCGAGTTGGGGAAAATATAGATGGGGTTATCGCCCTTGTAACAGCCAGGAGGAGAGGATGATTTATATTTCTCTTCATTACTTTTAGGCGATGGCGCTTGATATTGTGAGTGG
The DNA here is from genome assembly GCF_014805625.2 of Glossina fuscipes. Lineage (NCBI taxonomy): Eukaryota > Metazoa > Arthropoda > Insecta > Diptera > Glossinidae > Glossina > Glossina fuscipes. Next base: position 2,499,579 of record NW_023998459.1, on the reverse strand, counting down.
CGGCTCTGGGCGGAGATACCCTTGCCACTTCAGCATAGCTTAAAACCGATGGACTTGCCGGTTTGTTTGTAACTGTTTTGCTACCAACCGACTCAGCAATATCGGAAACATTACTGTTCATTTTAGAGTTAGAGGGAGCGGTAACTTGTACCAACGAATCAGATTTGGAGAAAGCCAGAGGTGACGTCCCACACGCTACGCTACGAGTAGAAGATGAGTGTCCAATAAAGCGACACTCATCAAACCTAGACTTAATGAGCTCAAACTTTTCCCACAAGGAGACGAGATTTCTACTTAATTCCGAGAAACCATAACGGGTCTCCGTGAAAAGTTTATAAAAGTCAATGTCCCGCTGCCTACAGTCAGGACATGACCATCTTAAGCCTTTAGACGGATCAGCGACTGCGTCAGCAGCACGGCCGAGAATACCGGCACACTTTGCATGACCAAAGCGCTCGCAGAGCCAACAAGAAACGAATCTATCAGAATCCGGGCCTGATTTCGCCCGACAAGGTGTATATAAACACTCCATGTCCTGTCAAAAAGACAGTTGTGGATTATGAAGAACAGACACACAAATCGCTAAAAAAAATCCTGAACATAAAAATTTATTAACCAATTTGTGCAAAACTTCTCTGTTAGGTTGACACTGTAACGAGAGATCACTAGCAACACAAACTCCAAACAGCAAAACAATAACAGAGAAAAAGAGAGAAAACAAAAAAAAAAAAAAGAGAGATTTATATCAGAGCTCAAAATTTTTGTTTGCAAAAATCAAATGAATCAAATGAAAGCGTAAAAGAAAAATATTTCTTTTACTTTGAATTCACTCACTTTCTTCTCAAGGTATATTATCAATTCACACACTCACTATAAGGCAGAATAGCCACGAAATTCAACAAAAAATTAAAATATTAATTGCCGAAACAAAATATATACGACTATACCGCGCGACAGAGTTGCCAGACTTATATTTCTTATTTGATTACAATTCAATTTAAAAGATATGTCGGTTCTTATTTCCTCTGTTGGGAAATCTCTAGCGTAAAGTTTATACCGTCGTCAAAATCGTCGGGATCTGTAGAATTTAAATTCTGAATTTCCCGGTTTTGCATTCGATAGTGCACGTAAATGTTGTGAAAAGCTGCAAAACCATTTGCAAACTTTCCTATCTTCCTTGGATCGTATTTGCTTTTCCATTCTTCTATTAAAATACGCCGTCGACCTTGAAAAATATAAAGCCTTAGTTTATATTTTTGAAAGATGTATTTACTATTAACCTTTATACACACCAAGATTGATAATGCACATAATATGGCAATTTCAGTAAACAAAAGAACTAATATATATGCCTTTTACAAGTTTAAAATTTTGTTTTGGTTCAACTGCTTACCAGCAAACAACTTTTTTCGCAATTTATTTTATTTTCCATTTACAGCTGCGTTCTCCTTTAAATGCAGCATTACACAACCAACATTAACTCAGAACAACCAACGGAGAACGTGAGCAATTTTTTTTAACGCAGGTTTTGAAAATTTTGAGAGAGCGTTTCTCGCAACTCTTGTGAATACATATAGTTAAAGAACTCGAATCTCCCTGGTTAACCCTATACAAAACGAGCGCCATGAAGTTGCCCAGTCGTTAAGTGAAGTCAAGTTGTAAAGTAGCGTAGTCCTCAAACATTTTTCCTTACATTTACTTCTGTTATTGCAAGCAATGTACTAATTACAAGCAAATGGACCAATACATCGTTATATACCGTAAAACGCGAATATTCTAACGTAAAGAAGTTTGGAGCACTAAGAAATAGAATAAGGTGCTAAGTAATTGCACGAAACGGAGGATTCGCTATGAATCTAACGCGGCAAAAGTGGAGACTGAATGAACGTTTGTACTTTAAAATATTTAACACAATGAATGTAAATCCAACGTCTATTTCTGATTTGAGATTCGCGCAAAGCGCGGTACCTGGGCGTGTATTAAGAATCAGAATAAGATTAGAGTTATCTTGATTATTAATTGAATCAAAATATGTTTTCTAACCTGCTCGGCTGTTTCCGCCATGATTTGAAAACTTTCAATTGCTAAAATTGATTTGGCCTAGAGCTCGCTATTCATTTATTTATTTATTTATTTATTCCACTTATACAAGAAACTCAACTAAAACAAAATGGCAGTCGAGTTCAATTGACTCTTAAGTAAATCTTAAAATTATTTAATAATAAAACTTAGTATAAGTACAATAAAACAAATAAGGAGGAAAAAAAAAAGAAAGCAAAAAAAAAAAAAAAGCATGTACACAATTAGCATAGAGCCACGCCCACAACCGATACAGGACCAAATTGCAGGTGAACCCCTAAGCCATCGCAAACATGCACAAGCTTGGCAACCGATAATTGTTAACAACAAATTAATTTTCGACTCATAATGACAAAATCTAAGGTTAAATCAGTTTAAGTACGACATAGGTAAATCGCGCTTGTTGAGCAATATTGCTTTAATAGACTTTAAAGAGTCCGTTAATGAGAATAGATGATAGACATCATTTAGGTTCTTGCAAACAACTCTGAGCGGGTTAAACAGTTCAAAGTTATATTTGCATTGACTAAGCTTTATCAACATAAAGTACCTAGAGAAGCGGTTAGGGACATTAAAGCAAATCTCACGAAGTAATGCGGGCGAATCAATTGCACCATTTATTAATTTGATTAGGAAGGAAACCCCAAGAACAAATCTACGTTTCTCGAGTGACGGTAAGGATAACAGAAGCAACCTATTTTCATAGGGTGGAAGAGGGGAAATCGGGTCCCAACCCAAATTCCTAAGTGCAAACAGCAAGAATTGCTTTTGAATAGATTCAATTGAACCAAAGTAGCATCTATATGAAGGAGACCACACAACAGAGGCATACTCAAGAATAGGTCTAACCAAACACGTGTAAAGCCTTTTAGTAATATAAGGATCATCAAGCTCTTTGGACCACCTCTTTATAAAACCAAGAGCGGACCTAGCTTTGCTTAACGAGGACTCAATATGCAAATTGAAACGTAACCTATAATCGAATAGAACGCCTAAATCTGTGAACGAATCGACGTCTTCCAACCTGTGCGAATCAATGAAGTATTGGGTACTAAAGGACTTCCTTCTTAAGAAAGAAAGCTTCTTACATTTATTTAGATTTAGCTTCAGAAGATTGAGGGAGCACCATGCAACCAAATTGTTCAAATCACTTTGAAGATGATGTGATTGCGATTCTACGGAAAAAGAAGTAAACAGTTTCACATCATCAGCATACATTAAAATCTTACTGAATTTAATCACGGAGGGCAAATCATTGATGTAAAGATTAAATAAAATAGGTCCCAAGTGGCTACCTTGAGGTACGCCAGACGTCACGGGAAATTCATCCGAGGTAATGAGGTTAAACAAAACCCTGAATGATCTACCATACAGATAAGAGCTTAACCATTCAACTAAGAAGAGAGGAAAGCCAGAGGTCTGGATTTTAAATCTAAGAAGTCTATGATTAACCATATCAAACGCCTTGCTAAAGTCAGTGTAAATGACATCAGTGCGAGAACCACTAGAAAAAGCCTTGAAAACATGAGAAGTAAACTCCAACAGATTGGTCACCGTACATCTTTCCTTTCGAAAACCATGTTGGAGAGGAGAAATATACGATTTCCTGGAAAAGGCTATATGCTGAGCCGCAATTCGCTCGAACGGTTTAGGCAAGACACTCAACTTGGCAATGCCTCTGTAGTTCTCTACAAGTTGCCTACTACCACTTTTGTGAATAGGAATAAGGAAAGAAGTCTTCCAACACAAAGGGAAAACACCTAAATTCAAAGACTTATTAAAAATCTTTGAGATAACATCACAAAGCTCGCCAGCACAAGATATAAGTACACATGAGGGGATGCCATCGGGTCCAGGCGAACAATTATATTTCAGAGAGTTCAATCCTTCAAAAACGTCATTTTCCGATATAACAAAGTTAGGAATTGAAACCGAATTAGAAATCGAATATGGATAATTTTCCGATAAATCAAAATTGGCAGTTGAAAAGTTCTGTCGGAAGTATTCCGCAAAGAGATTTGAGGATTCAAAATCATCCGAGGACTCGGAGCCATTAAAAGACACAAACGACGGGTTTATGGAGATTTTTCCTTTGGAATTAACGAACTTAAAAAAGTATTTAGGGTTAGCAAACAAGGAGGATTTAACAAACTGAAGGTATCTGCAGTAGTATTGGCGGTTGAGGGAATTAAATTTATGCCTTGCAACAGAGTAAACGAAATAGTCGAAAGAAGAACCACTTTTCAAAAATTTTTTGAACAACTTGTTTTTCCTATTCTTGTAGTATTTAATTGTCTTATTAAACCACGGGGGATCCTTACTTCGAGGACGGGACTGCTTGATCGGAACGGATGCAGAAATAGCTTGATTTAATACATTGTAGAACGACGACAGTAAGCTATCAATGCTTCCCTCTGAGAAATCGAGCACAAAATGAGAAAGATGAGATTTTAGTATGGAAACATTGATTTTATGGAAATCATAACGTTGATATGAAAAATTTGAATTTGGAACGTTATAGAGGTTCAACGAACCAACAGACTTGTAATGAAAGGAAACACCCAATGCTGGATGATATGGATCCTCAGGTAAACTAAACGGAAGACAACGATTAACGCAAACCTCAGGAAAATTTGCAAAGCAGAGATCAAGAAATCTCCCATTACAATTAGGGGTACCATTGTATTGAACTAAATTATTATCAAATAATTCATTGAAGAACACAACGGCTTTATCAGAAGTTGAGGAAGGAATCAAACAGCCAGAACTATCACTGTAAAACCAATTGACTTGAGGCAAGTTGAAGTCACCCAACGCAAGGACTATATCGGTAGATTTAGATTGCTTGGCCACTTCACAAATGAGGGCGGCCTGTTTCTTATATACAGAGATATCCGAATTTGGGGGAATATAGGAGCAGGTCACATATAAGTGTTTGTTAGGAAATTTCACTCGAATGGCGATAAATTCAACATCGGGAGTAGTTGGAAATTCAAACGAATAGGTGGGGAGTGCCGTAGAAATAGCAATTAAAACACCACCACCATTGCGATACAAACGATCGTTTCTGAAAACTTGAAACGAATTATGGAAAAGTTCCGACGAATGTAGAACTGGCTTCAGCCATGTTTCAGTGAAGACCAGACAGGAAAACTCCGTACTCACTGAATTTAGGAAGGTAGAACGAATTTTTGAGTTTAGGCCCCTAACATTTTGATAAATGAGAGAAAATGAGGCTGAAGAAATATTTAATTTTTTGAGGGGGAAGGAGGTACTGCATTAGCATTACGGGGTCGATCGCGAGGTATAAATTCCTTAATTAAGAATCCAACCGGCCACAATGGTTTATTTAACATCAAATTCATATTTTCAGTCGGAACTAGAATTTTAAAAGATGAGATCGCTCCAGCTTGAGAAGGACCCAGTTTGAAAATACTAACTCGCTTTAAATTGACAGAAGGGGCTTTCGCAGCCAGATAACCCCTTATGTTTTCAACAGATGTATCTGGTGCCAGTCTTGACACAAATATGGCCTTTCTAGGAGGAACTGCCTTCAAGCATATGTCATCAGTACTGGGAGCAGCAGGGTTAACGGATGGGGAGTTATGAGTTGGGGAAAATATAGAGGGGGTAACCACACTTGCACGAGCAGCTTGCTCAGTTTGGCGACCAGCATTTACACCCGAACAGCGAGGAGGAGAGGACGATTTACTACTACCCTTATTAGTTTTGGGCAATGACGCCTGAGAAGATTGAGTGACATCTATGGGAGGAGATACCCTTGCCACTTCAGCATAGCTCAAGCCAGAAGGACTTCTCGGACTATTTGTAACATCTATGTTCCCAACCGACTCAGCCGTAGCAGAAACACTAACATTATTTGTAGCCTTTAGGGAATCGCTAACTTGCACCAACGAAACGGACTTAGGAGGTGACGAACCACACGCTACGCTACGCGTTGAGACTATGTTAGCTGGAGAGGAAGATGACTGCGCAATATACCGACATTCATCAAACCTAGTCTTGATTAATTCAAACTTCTCCCACAAAGAGCCGAGATTTTTTCTCAAATCTGAGAAACAATTTCTCGTCTCCGTTAAGAGCTTGTAGAAATCAATATCCCGCTTTCTACAGTCAGGACATGACCATCGTAAACCTTTAGAAGGGTCAAGGACTGCATCAGCAGCACGGCCGGTAATACCAGCACACTTTGCATGTCCAAAACGATCACACAACCAGCAAGAAATGAATCGTTCAGATTCAGGGCCAGTTTTCGCACGACATGGAGTAAATAAACAATCCATGTCCATTGAAAACAAAAAAAGTAGCTTAAGAAGGAAAAAAAAAAAAAAAAAACGAAAAAGAAAAAGAAAAAGAAAAACAAAAAAAAAAAAAATAATAATAATTTTTGCACGGCACAAATTTTCAGGAAAATTAAAGCAAATTTCTCACTTCCCTGCCCACTGTAAATATAGAGCGAAAACTAACGGAAACTGTAAACACAGATTAAAAGGCAAAAAGAGAGACTTTTACCAAGAGCTCAATTGTTGCTTACAATAAACCAAAATGATTTTTTCACATAAATGGTTAATAAATTCATATACAATATATTCACACTTTATTCTTTTAGAGAATTTTTTAAATTTAAACACGAATAAAGCAAAAAGTTAAGAAATACAACTAAAAAAATTGATATATTTGTTGACAGAATAAAAACGCGACTTTGAAAGAATTAATATTTTAAGTTGACAAGCTCAGCTTCAAAATTAATTGACACTTTTAACAAAATTGTTTGCTTCGATACTTTTCTACAACTAACATTATACAAGATTGTTCATTCATAAATTCATAAATTTTGGTAAAGGGCGCTTAAGCTAAAGTTTTGCAAATGGGCCACCTGGCTTTATTTTTCATTTCTTCTTCTAATTTTATTTTTATTGTATGCACTCAACATCGTGCATACTCTGCAGCATACATATGCATTCCTAATAACCTTGCAACACGTGAAACTGCACAGTGAGTGTGGATTTCGTAAAAAACCAAAAGAAATCAAGAATCGTTTACATACAAGTACATTGAATCAAAAATAGGAGAAAAAGATGCCATGATAAGTTATGAGTAAAAATAAGTATATAAAAAAGCTGCGTTTAGACAACTATTATCAAGCTGCATTATTATTTGAAAAATTAAAAACAGCAATAATTGCTATACAAATTATCATAAATTTAATTAATTCTAAGTAAATATACCCATCAGAAATAATTAGGATTTTCTCTATTAATGAAATGAGTCGATAGTTTTCTATAAACATATAAATGGAAACTTTACTGTGAATCATGCTATCCATGAACACTGTATTCAGCCAAGACAATTCCATGTAAAATATAATAAAAGTAATCAAATGTCCTGGGATCACGGAGGTAGTTACATATCAGCTTTTTTTTTTCCTTTATATTCCATTGCTAAAACATTTTATAATTTTTAAGAAATATTTGCATTTTGCTTTTTTTTAGCTTAAAAAAAAATATAATTTTGTTATTTGTTAATATTATGGCTTTCCGAAATTGATTTGTAGGAACTCGCCTTGACCCTCATGGTTAAAAACTTAGTATTAATTAAAATTTCTGTAATAGACTAAGAGCACTTAAAAATTATGGACAGCCCCACAGAATATTCTCTATCAGAATTTTCGCTGTATTCGCCGTTTAACAACGACTTACTCACCCACCTTTTTCTGAAACATCAAACCTTCTTGCAAATGTAGGTTTTTATTCTGATGTTTGTCTCGGAACGAAAATGATTGATCAATGTAGATCTAAACGGCACTTCACTGGCATTGGTAGGTGGTAGAGGGAATGAACGTTAGCATCAATACCCTTAATCGCTCTTCTTCTTTAGGTACGCATTGTTTAAATCCGTAACGGCGGTTGAAATACTACAAGTTGTATGTTGTGTTACTTTACTCTGCTCACATTTGAACCAAGTTTTTAAATGGTGACATAATCTTTTCCAAAAGGACTGTGCGACTTGAAATACTTTGCTTTTATCGTAAATCAGCGGCTCTTACAGATAATACATTATGTCTGTTGTTGGCTTGTTTGTAGCCGAACTGCGTTCACTTTCTCGTAACGGCTATCCGCTAAGCGTCTATCTTCGTTTTAGAACTGCTGGCGTGTGAGTAAATGACGCATTGATAGTTTTAATCTTCATAAGTGTCTTTTTAAGATATATTTGCATTGTAAAAAAGGTGGTAAGTTTACAAAATGTTGGCAGACCAGAAATTAATTGAAAAATTTGTGCAGTAAAAGTTCGAGTTTCTTACTAAAAATAAATTTCGATCAGTTGCGTCTTTGGTACGGAAACAACGATTTGAGGGCAGTACATCGACACCGACGTAGCAATAAATAGCTACATTATTTACTTAAGGGCACACTTATTATTTATCATCAAAAATGTCACAATCCGAAGAAATAAGTGATCCACGGTTGCAGGAAAACAACATTTTTGGAAAGCAAACTTCCTTTGGTTCAGACAAATGCAAAGTCAATTTTTTAAAGCTGAAATTACTTTAGATAATACCAAACATCATACACTAGTCAACACTGCTGAAAGCCATGTCATTAACGCAGCCAACCCCTTCGTTGGAAATGCATGAATTCAATATTCATGCCAAACTCTAAAAACGTATTATTAGGCAAATTTCAAGAATCCGAAGAAACACATCTGTAAAAATTACTAGAAAATGTAACCTTGATGATAAAAAATCTTCGAAATTTTTCGTGAAATGCGTCAACTATCTTCGGTAAAAGCGTCAGGTAATTTGCTGAAATCTTTATGGTTCCAACGTTTACCGTCAACGATTAAAGCCACTTTATAAGCCAGCATAAAAAGCTTGGATAAGCTCACGGTTATAACAGACAAGATTAGAAGCCAGTTAAATTGTCCTTCAGTAAGCTCGGTGATCTCGATGAATTAGCATTAAATGCGTTGTAATATCCAAACCCAAACCAGTGGATTGAAAAAACATATCGATGTAATTAACTTACAAGACCGCATACTATATTGAAATAGAAGCCACACCAAGAAGAAAAGAGCATCACACACGTCATCTGAACGGTTGCGTCGGTACCATTTTAAGTTTAATGTGAAGGCACATTTCGAGCAACATGCAAAAATTGTAAGGAAAACAAATTTTTCGTCCACAGCGACTTATGAAGGAAAAGCTAAAATATGTCACCTTTTTCGTACGAGATAATTCTTCAAACTGTAAATTCCTTATATATACACGAGCCGACATACCGGTAATTCCGCCGTCTGCCTGTCAAAAACGTTCTAAACCAGACAAATTGCTTCTTCAAGCCGCAAATGACTCGTTTATTAACGTTTATGGAGAAAATGTTTCAGATTTTAACCTTAATTTATTTCAGCCATTTATGTGGAAACTTATAATTGCTGAAATTCTACAACCAATTATGGATTCTGGCTTTCTAAAACATTTTCGATTGCTTGTCGACGTCGAAATAAAGCCTTTTATCGATAGCATTGGAAAGTCAAGCACATGTTGTTTCATATCAATCAAGAATGACATTTTCTACGTTGAAAGTTGTTTAGTTTCTGATAATTAACCATCTCATCATGTATTATCGAAATTTGAAGACATTACGCAACCGTCATGCATTTTACCCAAACTTTTACATTTAATGACTCATGTCATCGAAAAAAAAAGAAAGGGACTAGCTGTTCATTGTAAACCGCTCAAACTAACTACGATGCAATTAGGTATATGTCGAAGAGCAGCTGGACAAATCTCTCACACTCTGTTCTAGAATCTAATAACGAATGGCACCTATGCGGTGGTTATAGAACTCTCAAAAAATTACGGTTTCGGAGGGATACCCTGTGTCAAATTTTTCAGCAATTTTTCAGCTAATTTACATGGCAAAAAAATCTTTTCTAAAATAGATTTGTGGAAAGCTCATTCTCTTTTCAAATTCCTATTGAAGAAAAAGATGCACCCAAAACCGTCATTATCTCGCCAATAGGACTTTTCGAATTTGCAATAATTCTGTATTGCCGCACAAACCTGTCAATGATTTATGTACGAAGTCCTAAAAGGTTTCATATGTTGTCATTAACGATATTCTTATTGCTTCTATAAACTTGAAAGAGTATAAAGAACAATTTAACACACTTTTTAACCGTTTAAAATCCTATATAAACTTTCAAAAGTTCGAATTTGGGATAAGCGACCTATCTTTCCTAGGATATTCAAGGAATACAAAGGGATGATTATCAAATCCAGAACGAAATAGCATTCCCTTTAGCACTCCCTTGTCAATTCGTAGCCGACTCGATTTACTCGATAAATTTTAATTGGATGGAAACATGTTGCCAGAATATGCAAAACATGCCAACTTACAAATTAAATCCATACAGATATACACCTTGATATGTTCCTCGAGATATGAAAACATGTTTCTTTGTCTTTTTAGCAACGATTCCGTATGAAAGGCTTTACAGCATCCCTTTACTGAACCTTGCAAGGTTATTCCGCTGACTGAACGTTAAACATTACAGGAAAACCCGTACCATCTGATAGATTGAAACCAGCCAAAATCGATCAACAAATTCAAGATTCACATGAGAAACGCGCAGTAATCAAACTTCACGACGAGAAAGTCCTACGTTTAAAGTCAAGTGGTGTATGTAAGTATCTGTTTCTTCTTTATGTCAATGTTAGCCATTGAAAATCGTATGGTTAATAAAATAATTGGAGAAAGTGAAAAGAATTACGCTCGTCACGTGCATGATTCGCGTTACAGAATAGTTGTAGGTTAAGAGGGTGCCGCCCTTTTATATACGCGATGCTGGCTTCGACGTCACGCACAAGTCACTAGACTTTAAATTTCTCGCCAACAACTTTATTATCGTACAAAGCGTAGACTACTAATCATGCTAAATACGTTCACGAAAAGAGCTATGGCCTCTCTCGTTGAGAAAGATCGTCTTTCCATTGTTCGTCTTAACAGCGCTCTCAGAGCGCGGCCGATGGTGAATCAAAGGCGAAAAGGTTTCAAGCTCAGGACGGAAAAATAAAATAACTCTCTCTGTTCTAAGTGAAAGCTGTCGTCGGTGAATCAAGGACAGGCTAGTGTCAATAAGGTAAAATTCCTACAGTATAAAGCAAGGATAGACAATCGCTCTAACTTATGGCTTAATACGACCCTACCGGTGTAAGGCCAATGATCGTTATAACAACAATTTTATGGTGTGTTACTAAATGACGCATATTGTAGTGTAACTGCATGTCATCCACTTGAAGCTTGTCGCAAATCAAGATAGTAAGAAACGTTTATTAACAAAATATAAACAAATAACAAATCGAAATTTTTACAAATATTTATAAAAAATAATTTTTTATACGCTAACCACAGCGTTAAATAACTTGTCCATCATGTTAGCTAGAAAACTAAAAACCTAGAAAATAAGTAGAAATAAGGGATGATGAAAGATTCATTCACTTGAGATACTGAATCAACTGCAGCATTTTATTCACTTTATGTTGGCCAGGGACTCCTCTAGCCGAAGAATTTGGCAAGATAAAGAGGAAAGAGATTTGGCGTTCTGCGTAGTCTCTTTAGGAGGAAAATTTACAAACATAAATTCGCTGCACATAACAGCGATCGAAATTTTTATGAATTGGAAATAAGTTGAATGCATTTCTTGACCAAAAACGTAAATGAAGATTTCAAAACTATTTTTAATAAATTTACAACCCACCGCAATATTTATCTTCTATTTCATGAGAGTATTCATTATTCATGAATTGCCTGTACAAATGATAAATATGTATTTTTTCCTTTACACATGTTTTCTTTTTGGAAGTAACGCTTTCTCAAGCAATTTTGTGAATTTTTGGTAACATTTTATCTCACAAAAAGTAAATGGAGATCTAAATACTCAATAATCACGACAATCTTAATAAAAGCATTCTTACCCTTGTTTAATTTGTTTTGTATGTTTGAATTAAAAAATACAATTTTTAATTTTAACAATATATTAACTAAACTTTGCTTAGGCAAATATTAAAATTTTCCCAAGTTTTGGATATACTCCTAAGTATAAATAACGCGTCAAATATTAACCCGTGGAAAATTAATCCAATTACTACAGATTAAGGATAAACAAGCATAACGTTACCTCAGATAAATTCGAAAATCCTCTTCATTTTTTCTTATTAATTTATTTAAAAAGTTGGCTATAATATTAGCCGAAAAAGTATAAATCGATATGCATTTGCAGAAAATATTACGCGATGAGAATATTGGACATACTCGAATCGAGAGACCAAACGCGGGATTCTTATTTATATGTGGGCGTAGCAAAAACCGTCCTTCTCTAATACAAGGGCGCCTAATTGCATGATCTTAATTATCTTATAGAGGAGAGTTTCAAAGTTAGGGAGCAGGTGCATTTTCAAATAAACAAGTATCAAGCAGACAAATATATATTCACTAAAATTTGTTGACATAAAAGTAGAGTCGTAGTAATTAACTACGGTTGTCATAAAGAACGGCTTTTAAAATAGATTAAAACAAGTTAAATCACCGTTATGGATGGGAAACTATTACAACATGTAAGGATTTATTGCGGCGTAGGACAAATGAACTAGGGCTATGATGACCGTGCTGAGGAACAAAATTCTAACGTCCGTGAACAAATTTAGGGTGGGGTATCAGTCGGTCTGTTTTTGTCGTAAATGTAGTATTAACTTCATGCCGTTATGCAAAATCGCATGATCACCAAAATAGCGGCTTGCCGCTACGCACAAAGAGATCAAGCGAAAGAAAAATGAAACAATTTGGGAGAAGAGAGCAAGAAAATTATGGTTAAGTTTCCGGTGGTTGTTGTTTTGGCTACGGGGCAGTGATGTTTGAGTTGTGAAAGAGATCGGATGGAAGACGATGGTGACGTTTAAATCAGAATAATTGACCTTCTTTGTAGTAAAAATTTATTAAAAATGAAAAAGGATAAAAAAAAGAAAAACTAATTAAAAATCTTGTTTTCTACTTGTAAATGTAATCGATACAAGATTTAGTTTAAATCATTGTAAGTGTTAATAAAGCATGAAAAAATACTAATAAGAAAAAGATTAATAATATCTTGGGTTTAAAGTGAAATTGAGTATAAGAAAGGAGCCTAAGTGTAACACAAAAAAACACACAAAGGCATTAGAGAAAAACAAAGAAATAAGCGATAGTATTTTTAAAAAGAAAAAAAGCATATCAATTATGAAACAAAATATAAAGTCATGAAGAAAATTTACGTTAAATTAAATTGCAAGGTTAACTACGGATAAGAAACTTATGCATAGTTCTGTCTCAACGGCAAGGAAAATTGTTCTAGAGGGATCTATGATAAGTATAAAGTGTAAAAGCCAAACTAAGTCTAAAAATAGTAACTAATTCTTTAATTTCCTATGCAAAAAGGTTATTTACTTTAATTAAAGGTTAATTATAATGGAAATTCAAAAGAAAATGAACAGAAACATTTGGTACATTATTCCTCGCAATTTTTAGTCAAACATTATTACAAGTCTTGTGTCCAATTGCATAATTTCTTCATATTGAACAATTTATAACAACTAGAAACAACTCGTTTGGTAAAAGGAATGTATTTGGCAAAAGTGGAAGAGAAGAAAAATAAAGAAGATGAAAGAATGCGTCGAAGAACAAATAAACTAAGGTACCGAAAGGAAAAGCAATCTGTTAACAATAAAAAATCTCTAGTTAAAAAGTAAAACAAGAAACATATGCGGTTATGTTAACAACTATTTATTTCTATTAGTGCTAAATTGGATTGATTTTACTTGCTGGTGTTTTAATGACTATTTAAAAGTTCAAGTTTTCGTTTTTTTATATTGAAACTAACACAAAATCGGTAAATAAAGTGTGCGTTAAACCCTTTTTAAGAGTAGAAAAAGTAAAAATCTTTTTTATTCAACACATCCTGGTAAAAAGGGCAAGTAGCTAAGCCCCTGTTAATGACTTAAAAGTTTGTATTGTGGTGAAATTGCCTGCCTTGGTGTTTTGCAGTTTGGGTTTGTCGTCGATTGAATACAAACAGCATTGGAAGGAAAGAATCGAATAATTTTGCATTTGCGGCCATTCTCAGGAAACTAAATAGTCACAAAGAAAGTAACTTCATGAGCACCTCTTTATTATTTGCACGAATAATGAAGCTGTCACCCATTCAACAGCTGATGACAAAAGTCAGGGATTATTTTAGTTAATTAAGAAAAAAAAAAAAGGATGAATAATTAAGTGGAGTACCCCTCCGCTGAGGTGGAGTATGGAAGGCGTCACGCATGCGTGGAGATAGGAGGATTGGGGACGGATACTGACAGACGAAGACGGGACCAACGAACGACGGACGACAGACCCTGCAGACTGACTTACACAGGACAACAAAAAAAAGCCGTTTGAAGGCATTTATTTTGCTGTTAGTTTATATACATACATTTATTTTTTTTTTTTTTGTAATGCGGCACAGCGGGCCAAGAGAAAGCAGGCAACCGCTCTACCGTCTACGAGCTAGGCCGCGTTACCTCATATATATGTACAGAAGTTCACGCGTTCTCCGTTTCAAGCTAGACGATATTTGATTGAGCTGCATTCGACCTTGAATCCATTTAGCCATGACTTATTTTTCCGAACGCTGCAATGTATAAACAAGACGTAAATCCGTTACAACTGGCAGTAAACGCTTTAAAAGTTTTGCAATAAAGTTCTCAAAGGGTAAACCAGTTCACTCTGTCCCTCAATGAGAGATAATACGAAATTGGACGATCTAGTGATTATTGTTAAAAATACGTTGAAGCAATTTAATTGGAATTCCGTAATTGTATACATGTAATTAGCTTTAATCTGTGAAAATCACACTCATTTAAATACATATATTATGAAATTAGTTAAGAAAATATACGTAAGACTAACATTGATTGGATTCGAATCTGGTCCACATTTAATTTTTTTTTTTGATTGATAAAAGAATATTTCAAAGGAAAATTCTATAGCCAAACAAAAAAATTACAAAAATATTTAGACGATTTGGATGTCGATACGACGAACTTATTCAGGAAGGTTTTTGTTTTAATCCACAGATGTTCAGCTAACGAAAAAACCTCAGAAAGGTAAACTCTTTCAACTTCATATGAAGCGAATACATAAATACGTATATAGATTGGCAGCGTTGCAGTTTTTATTTGATTTGGTTCTCTGTTTCGTTTGGTTCGCAGTAAGAAGAATGAGTAAAACGGATAAACCAAGTAGATACAATCATCCACAATAAATAGTAATTGGGTGCAAATCTAAGTTTATATAATCTATCCAGTGTCAAGAATTAACTTGGGTTTACTAGCAGAAAGGGAAGAAGCAAGCAGTTTTTGAAAACATTAGAACAATGCCGAAAGGATCATAATTGAAAAGTGATTGCCTATGAAACCAACGCAACACTTTATGAGAGCTCGAAGAAAACAAGTAAGGGAGAGGAACATAGATACAGATCGATAGTAAGTTAGAGTAACTTAGTTTAGGTACAACACCCAGCTGAGTGACTGCCGCCAAAGATAACACTTCATTTTTTTAAATGGCAACAGAAGAAAATTTTTTTTCTTCAACAATTTTTTTGAGTGGATATATAAGCCATATTTATTGACTTAGCCCACGTAATAATGGGCCCCTTACGAAAAAAAATTATGTTTCTAAAAATGCAACGTTTTTCCTTTGCTTAACACGTGCTCTTATCAAACTTACCATCTCACTCTTAAAAATTCATTCAGTGCTAGCCCTAACAAGCTGAACATATGAAAAACTGAGTATTCCTCTTCGCCATGTTACGTAGGAATAGATATTAAGCTGCACCGTCCGTATCACCTTCATCTTAATTATTCATAATGGGAAAACAAGACATCCTCCTGCTGTACTGCGTCAACTGGGGCTAAGAATCAAAGCTTAGAACTGGTCGCACATGCCTACTGTTCTAACACGTCAGTAGAGGGACAGTTTTTAGAGAAAGATCAAAAATATCTACTATAACGCCGGACATTTCATCAGCGATTTAAGGATACCTGATGAGATTGCATGATTTGATCTAAGCCTGTCTATCCGTCTGTCCATGTATATTTGTACTAAACCCACAGGCACGAAGTTTTGAGATCTTTTGATGAAGTTTGATACGCTGACGTGCTTTAACTCAAAAAAGAACGCGGATTGAAAATGATTCGCATCGATCTTTTAACTTCACTTTTTCGACCAGCCCCCATAATATTTTAAAAACGAGTTATATGGCAAAAAATTGCAATTTTCACATTTTTTCGACAAAACTCGCTGTGTAATAGTGTTTCGGCATTCCAAATTGTTACGAAAAATTTATTTCGGCCGGGGAAATTGTTCGACTGCCTCGTATATAATCGTTCCTAAGAAAACTGAATATTTACATGGTAAAAACTCTAGGCGCTAGTGATGTATGGTGTTGCGAGGTTCGACCATTTTAGCTATATAAGAGGTGCGAGAAACGCTCTCTTAAAATTATCGAAACAGGCGTAAGCAAAATTGCTCATGTTTTACGTTAGTAGTGGTTACTCTAAATTAGTGTTGGTGGTTTATAAAAGAAAAAAGCTATAAATTGGAAATAAAATAAATTATAAATGATATATAAAATAAATAAACGTCGCATATACAATGAAAATAATGAATGAAAATAAAAAAAAAAATTGAAAATTGAATTAACTTAATTCGCAGTCGGCACCACTACTTTTTCCACGGTTTTTTTTTGGGGGGGGCCATTAGTCAACTCTGCTTTCATTCCTGTATTTATGAACCGAGCAAACATAAACAAGGGGACGAATCTCGCATACCCACCACTATGCTTTTCGCATACTATTTTTTAAATTCTTTTATTTGACATCCATTTTGTTGGTATTTATAAGAAAAAAGTATTCGCAGTGTCCACCGTATTCATTTTAGAATTAACCCTTTTGTAGGCAAATAATACGTGTATATTCATTTGAGGAACGTACAAAATAGTTTTAAACATTCTGTCTTCTTTGCTTTATGATAAATAAACATAAAATAAAAAAAAAATAAACTTTAATCACTTTGCGTGGGCGCGGCCGATTTTTTCATTTTGCATGTAAAGAGATTAGTTCGTAAAGTAAATGTGGTACGTTGCAGTCTTCTAATTTTATAATTTCTGTGCAACGAATAAAAGTTCGCAAATTTTTGTTGAGAAAAACGGAGTTACTTTCAACTTATACTCCATTCCGGGCTTCTGCTCTATTTAATTTCGCCCATTTTCAATACCAACCTGCCTTCAACCAAAGTTAGTATACCGCCATTTTACAGTGGTGGGTGTAAAAAGAAATTAAAATAAAGTAAATGCAAACATTAAATTTTATCAGTTCCTTTTCGAAATATAGCTTTATTTTGTGTTTGCTAAGCCAATTGAATTTAGTTTCCATTAGCTTGCGCATTGCTTCGGTTAAAATTTTTGACTATGATTGGGTGGCTCATAATGAAAAACGCGAGAAGTAACGAGAGATATCTAATTCACCTGCAAACATGCATGGTTACTGGAAAAATTTATGCAAAAGGCAGAGAAATATTTAGATATTGTTCTTTTTCTTGATGTCAAGCTGGCTACTGGATACCATGCGTGACAGTCTTACATAACGCTAACCCAACGGGTTTCAAGGTACGCCTTTCAAATGACCGCTAGGTAACTAAAAGACGCATAATCAGTACAATAATTTTTAGTTCTTCATTGTGAAAATTAGGGAAATCATTTTTACTGAATTTGGGCCACGCAGGTCCTTATATTCCGAAAAGGCCTAATTGTTAATGTTTTATTATGAAAATTTGTTTACGATAGAAATTTGACGTAAACATTAAGTGAACCAAATTTGAACTCCATTCCATATAAGATTTCTCATTTAGAGTAAGTTCTTGAAAGAGAAGTTTAATTGTTGACATTTTGTTTTGAAAATTGATCCATAATGTTAATTTAGCAACAAAATGAAGCGAAGGGAAGTCCTTATATGGAAAAAAATTGTAATCTTAGTTTTCTATAATGGAAACCGAAAAATTAAAAAAATTTTTGGAAACCGTTCAGAATATCAGTTGTATACAATTCCATGTAGCGTCATAATTATAATCATAAAAATCATTCAAAAACAAGAAAACGAAAATAGTACATGCAAAAATAACGTTGCTTTGGTCAGCAATTATCTGCAACTTAGGTAATTATGTCGGTTTGTCAAAATCTTTCTAGCATTGTGTTTATGTAAAAGAAGTGCGTGCAAAATATGTTTTGTTAGACTAAGCATAAATTTCTTATTTCCCGGGAAAAAGTCGTTGCAGTTCATTTTAATTATTCTGAAAATACTTAATACAATGACAGGCACCTGTTATGACTTGTTTGTTAACTTCGCGTTTCTTTTAACTTAACAGTGCTTGAAACGAAAAACAGGCAAAAAGTATGGAAAATAGTGCTAGTCCAAATTTATGTGTTTGGATTGATTGACATTTATTCACACCTTAGCAGGAAGTAAATTAGGTTAGCTCAATTTAGATCACGTCATAGGATGTTTTGGAAACTTTCTAATATGCTGGCTTTCATGAGAAGTAAAAGTTTGCATAAAAATAATGTGTAGTAATGTGTAATATTTGCTGTATTTTTAGCAAAACTAACGGATAGCAGGACTAGACGAAGCAGTGTAGGATATTCGATGGTCGGCCTTGACCAAGTATAATGTTTAATGATCGTAAACTGTGTAAAGTACCTCACATTTAGAAACCACCAAATTAGAAACCAAAACTAAGCTAATTATTTGGTGCGAGTAGCTGCTAGCAGAACAGAACGCAGTGGTAGAGAATTTCATTGCAAATATTCGGCAACAAAAATTGAGACTTGTTGGTCGTAAGAAGAGTCACAACCATTAAAGCTCATCGATGATGGAGATGTAAGGTGTTTTCCTTTGGAAAAATGTTTTTTGTTTGGATTTATTTATTCATTATGGTCAAATATATACAGAATTCAACTATAGTAAAGACTTAGTTGACTTAGACAATGCTTAAGTTTAAGGGCTTAAAAAAGTTTCAAGTTAAATAGAAGAATCGTTAATGCTACGAGTTTAATTTCACTTATCTAGCTGATTTACCTTAACTACGAATGTACACGTCAACAAAAAACACTGAAAAAGATGCCAAAGCTTATGAAAAATATACCAACATTATTTAGTACATTGCCGTATTCTATCGCGATAATAAAATTCGTAAATTTTAGTTTAAGTTTAGTTTAGGTAAGATATTGGCAATAGACGGGTATTAACACTAAGCCTACCATGCGTGGTCAAATGACCGTTTTTAAAATTTCGTTTAAAGAGAGCATCAAAATTTCAGTGTATAATAGATATTATAATTATATTATAATAAAAGTTATTACGTGGTATACGTGAGAGTTTCAACAAAGTCAACAGACCCAACAATATCTTGTGGTATGATTTACAATTGTTTTTTTATTTCTGTTCTCAATGTTTTTGCCCCGTTTGATTAATATTTTTATATTTCAGTCTTTACTTTATCATTTGTATATTCATCCCCAAAAATATCAAGACATTCGAGGAATATCAATTTATTAGACAAAATAAATTATATCAACGAGGATTGTTCGGAAGATGATCGAGAAGTTTACGATGCTGATGATGATACTACAGAAAATTATTGTGACTTATTTGACAGCGATACGGACGAAGAGAATATTTTGAATACGAAGAGGACAAAAAAGAAAGAGATTCATAGTTAGTTCCGAAAGTGAAAATGAGGAAGAGATTGAAACTGCTATGGACAGAACTGTTTGGAAAAAAATAAAAGAACGATCTAACATTAGAAGAACATCGATTTATAATATTAGTTTGGGGAAAAAGAAATCCATTATTTTTTCGGTAGATGGCTGCACTGATAGATTTCTCGTAAAGTATCGATCAAACAATGTCCGATACTGTACATTTACATACTGTACATTTCGCAGTAAAAAAATTCTTTTGCTGTTTTTTGTTTGGTGCATTCAGTTGTGAGTTACAGCGTGTTAAAAATGGAAGTGAACGAAGAGAAAATTCGGTACATTTTACAGTTTTTCTTTGACAAAGGCAAAAATGCAAGCCAGGCGGCTAAAATTGTGAATAGTGTTTATGGTTCCGATACTGTAACAGCCAATTATGTGCAATTTTGGTTTCGTAGATTCCGTTCAGGAATTTTTGATGTTAAAGATGCACCTCGCACAGGTAGGCCGGTCGTCAAAAATGCCGATAAAATCGAAGAAATGATCGAAGTTGACCGGCATTTTAGCAGTCGTAACATCGCCCAGGAGCTAAAAATCGACCATAAAACAGTTTTAAACCATTTACACAAAGCTGGATTCAAAAAGAAGCTCGATGTTTGGGTGCCACACCAATTAACAGAAAAAAACATGATGGATCGAATTTCCATCTGCGAAGCCTTGGCCAAACGGAATGAGATAGACCCATTTCTTAAACGGATGGTGACTGGAGATGAGAAATGGATCACATACGATAACCCTGTGCGAAAACGATCGTGGTCAAAGAGCGGTGAAGCACCTCAAACGGTTGTCAAACCAGGACTAACGGCCAGGAACGTTTTACTATGCATTTGGTGGGACTGGAGGGGATTATTTATTATGAGTTGCTTCCATATGGCCAAACGCCAAAATCTGATCTCTACTGTCAACAACTGGACCGTTTAAAGATAGCGATTGACCAGAAACGGCCAGAATTGGCCAACAGGAGAGGTGTCGTGTTCCACCAGGACAACGCTAGGCCACACACATCTCCAGTGACTCGCGAGAAACTTCGGGAGCTTGGTTGGGAAGTTTTAATGCATCCGCCATACAGTCCGGACTTGGCACCAAGCGATTATCATCTTTTTCTTGCATTGCAAAATTTTTTAATGATAAAAAATTGGAAGCTAGGAAGGATTGTGAAAATCGACTACTAGAGTTTTTTGCAAATAGAGACCAGGACTTCTATGAGAGGCATTTTGAAGTTACCTTTAAAATGGCCACAAATCATACAACAAAACGGTGCATATTTGACCCAAATCGGACAATCTGAAGCATATTAAATAAAGTCCTGAAGTTCATATAAAAATAATAGATTTCTTTTTCCCCAACCTAATATTTTCAAGGAAATATCAGGACCGACAGGATACGCTAAACGAAATATTATGAAGGGCAGAGTTAAATCAGAATATTCTTTGATTACTGATCATGAAATGATTGAAAAGAGAATATATGGAATCAGAGGCATTTCGAGTTTTGAAAACGAAATGGAATTTATCTATTGCAAATTTATATGCATTTGTTGGACTTCTATATGCACGCGGCACATATGAGGCTAAAAATATTAAGTTATCATATTAATGGAACATGAAATGGTGTCCATCATTTTTCTCGACAACTATGAGTCTACTATTAGATTTAGCCGGGATAAATGCTTGGATTTTATATAAAGAAACGACGGATGAGGAAATATCGAGGCAAGAGTATTTATTTCAATTGACAGAAGAACTTGGGACCGAATATCAGAAAGAGAAACAGATAAGCAAAGATCGCTTATCAAAAACAATAATAAATACAAACACTGTTTCTTCTGAACGGAGATCTTGTCAAATAAGATATTGTAAAGTCAACAAAACAAACAAAATTTGTATAAAACGTAAAAAATACGTATGTGGAAAATGTGCAATACAAAATGCTGTAATTTGTAAAAAATGTGATGAAAATGCATAAAAGTAAGTAAAACATACAACATCGAAAAGCGGGGAACAAGTTTTTATTGTAGCATCAGAAAAATATTTTGTTTACTATCTACTTTACTAAGATACATATGTTAGGAATAGGTATACATGAAATGTTGGTAGGTTTAGTGTTAAACAACGTGGTTTTAATGAAACGTATAGGAACCGAGCGAGGTATTAGGTTATTAGCCTCATTTACATCTCTACATATGTAAAAACTTTTAGATATATAAAAATTGATCTCAGGAACTCAAGGATTGCATACATCACCTTTGTTATGAGGCTGATACCGAAGAATACACTACGTTTCCCGAGTGAAGTAACCTATGTGCATATAACAACAGAGGGACAAGATACTCCCAATATAAATTTATTAGCACATATATCGAGAACTGTTTCTGCAAACATTCAATTCAATTAACATGGCAATGATAAGATACAACAGAGGCGAATTCCAGTGCAGGCTCATATATAGTCTTATCGATACGCATTGGTCATCGAATTCTTTCAACTAGTGTTTAACAAATTCTAGCATTGATCCAACTTTAGTGTAAGACTGTTCAATATGTAAATTTTTATGATTTTATTGTTGAAAATTTTACCTTGATCAAGGAAGGAGTCCACGTTCTCCAAGTTGCGTGAGTCAATAACATATTCCGTCTTGAACTACTTCGTCTTGAAAATAACAGCTTCTCACATTTCTCTTAATTTAATATCATAGAATTGAATGAAGAGTCAATTGCTGAAGGGAGATCAGTCGGTCTGCTGCTGCCGAAAAAGTAGTAATAACGGCAACCTGTTACGCAAAATCGCGTGATCACAAGAATAGCGGCTTGCTGCTATGCAAGAAGAAGGAAAAAAAGGAAAAGAGAGTTTTGCAGGAGTTAGTTTTTGATCTTGTCTGCAGAGAGTCTAGTGGTAGCGGCCCAAGCAAGCGGTTGCTTTATTTGCCGATTGTATAAAGAAGATATAAAAAAAAAGTAACAATTGAAGTAATGCTCGTTTTTATTTTAAAGAATCGTTTCTTTTCTTAACTAAATTCTTTTAAAAAGGGATTTTGTTAATTAATACTAATTTGTTAACATTGCAAAATAAAAAGAACTCAAGACGTGCTCGTTAAACATACACAAATGCTACTATGAATATAAACAAAATTTTTATATAAATATTTGCGTTGTATACCAAAATATTGGTAAGCAAAATTTAACTAAAAAGTAAAAATAACAAACATCTAAAGGCTAGTAAACAGAAAATAGTAAAAAAATACGAAATTTGTATATATCCCAAAATTACAAAAATGTTGTAAAAAGTACTCCTTTTCCCCCACTTACAAAACGGAACATACAGATATGCAGAGTACAGTTTATTTGGCTGAGAAATAGATTTTCGAATATGCAAAGTCCTATTATTAAAATTCGTGGACAATAAAAAGAAAAAAGAAAGAAGTTTTAAACTCCGTGTGACATTCGTTGACCTCTGCTTGTTCATATGCATGTTTTGCCAGATGCTTCAAAAAAAAAGGGCGGAAAAGGAGAGAGAAAACAAAAGAGAATTCGGTAAACTCTCAGTTCGCTGCATGAGTGTGGAAAGTTTAAGAAAAAGTTTTCGAAAAAGCTTGATCGCAAGAGAGTCGCTCTTTTCCTTTCGAACGGTGAGGACATTACAAGTTTTTTGTCGCTCAGAAACAAACGCGTTAAGTGTGACGT
>NW_023998459.1:2401279-2460923 GCF_014805625.2 Glossina fuscipes | reverse complement strand
TGAACAAACGCTTTAAATTACGCAAAAAAAAAGAGGAGGCAACACAACGAAGTGAAGAGGAAGAGGGAAAGGGGTGAATAAGAGGGCGAGAGTGTAAGAACAAGGAACCAGATGATGTAAGCAGCCACCACCGCAGACACTAGCAACATACAGATTCACGGTCAGGTATTTTTAATTCACTTATTTCCTTTTTGTTCTTTTTCTTGTCCCCTATATACGGAGGAGCCCCGATGTGTGACTGAGTGCAAACTGCCACCGCTGTGGCTGAGGTCAGGTGACAGACGGACGATAGACAACCGACGAGACTTTTTGTATTCTTTGTCATGAGGCTCAGAGAGCCAAACCCCGTTAACAAATACGCTCTACCGGCAACAAAGGGGCTAGTACCGTGACAAATTTTTTAAAAGCCCTAATATTATTTTAATAACTTACTAACTAAAATATCGATGTTTACGCAAGATATGAAATCAATTATCCATTTATTAATATTTTCTTTCATGTATTGGTAATCATCATTACACTTTTATTATTTTGTTACTCCCTTGGTACACCTAACATAACAGCTTATCTCTAAGAATAACTGTTACTTCATGAAGCTGATTTGGTGGAAATATTGTTAAAAAAATAAAAAAAGTTTCAAATATTGAAACCATCTGTATATTTTCTCTTGTCGCAAATTATAAAAATACGCTAGAATATTTTATATTATACTTACCAAATATTTTTAATATATACAAACAAGCAAATTGGACGAAAGTCTATTAAGCCACGAAGGTCTGCAGCCAGTTGAACTCGACGAGAGCGCTTTTAAGGTCTTCGATGTTTTTTTTTCTAATTACATACTTAACGTGTGGCCTGTAAAAACAGCCATTTAAGCGTCACAATTCTTTTTGTGACCATCGATCCCCTAAAATTTAATAATTGCCCTACCGATTCTCTCTACAAAAATTATTAAAAAAAGAAAACAAGCTATCTAACTTGACGATTACTAATGTTTGCTTCGATATTTGTTGATCTCAGTTTTGATTCGCTTTGGAAATTCAAATTTAATATTATTATTTCCTACAACACTTACGATACTAAGTTAGTGCGTACATAGTACGTATGTAACACGAAGAAGGGCTTAAGGTATACTCACGGGTTACTATACCGATTCAGAACGATAATCTGATTTGATCTAAGCCTGTCTGTCCGCCTGAACTCAGTCCATTTAAATTTGTGTTCAAGCTACAGGTCGCAATTTTCGAGATATTTTAATGATATTTAGTATAGTGATATGTTTTGATCAATATTTCTCGGCAGAAGTGGCTAAGTAGTACTATTTCAGTATTCTAAATTAATGCGAAAAACTGTGGACCGGCTGGGGAAATTTTTGAACTCCCTTTTATGTAACGAAAACTGAACTTCATACGACAAAAAGGTATAATTTTCATTACTTCATGATAATAGTAATTTAACATAAAATAATAACTGTACAAAATTTGGATCATCGCGGCCTATTTTTTAGCTCCTATCCCAACAAAAATTTCACAAAAATTGTTCTATAATAGTAATTGTATACAAAATTACGAATTGTATTAAACAATGTGGTATCGGATATTTAAAAGTCGACCTTGCCCGACTATAAATAAGTTTGATTTATTGCTACATTTTTTTATAATTAAATAATGTACTAATTGAAAATTTAGCCTCAAATCAGTAAACATAGTTTCGAAAGTGTTCATTCATCCCTCATATCGGATCGGTCTTTCAATATGGCGACCACTTTGCAGACCGCTGGCAAGAAGTTCCAGCCTAAAACTATAATTTAAAGCAAAAATTCTACGCAATGTTTAATAAAAACATGGTGTCAAAAAGAAAAAAGTATCTTTATTTATGAAAACTGGTAAAGAATTATTTATTTTTATTATTATTATTCTTTTATACTATTACGTGCGTCAAACGTCAATCCTTGATTAATAATAATAAAGCAAACCAATTCTTAATTTTTAGTACGCTAACTTTTATACATCTTTCAATTAGTCATTGATGTGGCAGGTGCTACCACACAAACATATTTAAATAAGATTAAAATAGAGTTCTGCGGAATAACTATTGATTTGTTTTACTTAGTTGCCATTGATGCCGCAATACAGTAAATAATTACTTTTATATATATACATGTGTGTGTTAGTATAGTAATAGTCATCCTTAGGTCGAAACAAGAAGTAAAAACATTATAGCCGGCAAAGCACTCATTGTATACCCTGCACTACATAGTCTAACAGAATTCTTATTTTTATTATGGAACACAAATATTCCGTCTTGTTTCTATGTAGAGTCATATTTTTCATGTGCGTTCTGGGAAAGCGGATGCACAAAGCAACCTAATGCAGTACAAGTTTAATCCTTACAT
Source organism: Glossina fuscipes (assembly GCF_014805625.2). Classification (NCBI taxonomy): domain Eukaryota; kingdom Metazoa; phylum Arthropoda; class Insecta; order Diptera; family Glossinidae; genus Glossina; species Glossina fuscipes. The sequence goes on along the minus strand of NW_023998459.1, from coordinate 2,458,528 downwards.
ATGCCAGGATCCAAAAATAGGCGTACGTGGTTTAAACTTTGCATGAAATTACAATTATGGATTAACTTTCATCATTATATATAACAACTTAGACTTTTCTGCTCTACAAAATATCAATTTCCGTGAAATTCTTAGGGCAGAATACAAAAAATAGGCCAAGATGGTCCAATTTTGGTACAGTTATTTTTTTATGTTAAATTACTATTATGATATAATTTTTATTATCAAACATTGAAAATTATATCTTTTTGTCGTTTTTTTCTTAATAACGACTTTTCAAAATGGGCATTATGTGTGGAGTGGTCGAAAAAGTGGACCGATCCGAACCATTTTCAACAGAGTTCGTCCTTGGATCTAAACAAGTCACGCCAAATTTCATCTCGAAAATTGTCAATTCAGATTATGATTATGAATCGATCGGTATAATAAAAAGTGGGTCTCTCTTAAGCCCTTCTGCGTGTTACACACGTCCGCACTGTACCAAAAGTGCCGTAGGGTATAAAAAATGAAAAATGACGCGAGCAAGCGTTTATAGCTTAACGTAACTTATTTTTAAATCCTCTTATAACTATTAAATAAAGTGGAGATCAAAACAGATTCACTAAATGTGTAATTAGCAAAAAGGAATGGGAAACACACAATTCACTTTTAGGTTACGTGAGTGTGTACGCATACTTAAGAAGCAAGCAAAGGCTAAGATTGAACTTTAAAAAAAAAAAAAAAACGAGTGCGTACTTCCCTTCCTTCTATTCGTCAAGTGAATGGCACATCAAAATGTTATCTGAATATAATATCAGAAGAAACAAATAAATCATCAGAGACAATAATATAAATAGATAGTCCAACATATTGTTCGAAATTCAAACTAAGACATTATTGCGGTGTTTTCACTATGAACAATAATATTGACGCTGCACATTAGATCCTTCCCCTTTCATTCTCATTATTTGCGTGGACAAAGATTCCGTTAATAGTTTCTTGATATGACGTCCCATTCTCTTACCCGTTTACAAAGCAGAAGCATAATAACTCTGGATTTTTAAATAAATATGCGCTACGGTATGCATACAGGGGTAGAGAAAATTGAATTTGTTTCTTTTTCATCGTTTATTTTGAAGGATTCAAGAATTCTGGGTTTTGTGTTCGCCAAATGCTTTGATAAATTATATTTTTATTATATTAATCTTTATCTAATTTACTTATTTATATATTTATTAATTTTAAATTTTAAATTTCTCTTTTTTTAGTCTAAGAATTCAATTCATTAGTCTAAAATTAAAATAATAATAAATAATAATAATAATTTTATTTACTTACACATATATATTTGACGTATTGTCTACAATGTTCCACATTAGTTATTCTACATGGCGCCAATTTATATTTTGTAATTATTTTATAATCTTATCAAAAATTAGTTTCACAATACCTTATTCATATTTATTTTCGTTATATTCTTGTGTGTACGTTATATTTTCGTGCTGTTTCAAAAACTTCAAATTTGTGATTTTGTAAAAATATCGTTTCTGCGCTATAATATTTGTATTGAATGTTTCGAACAGACAGTCTGTGAGATCTTTCTTGGTAAAGTAAATCAAATACATTTTAAAATGCCTGTATATGTGGGGTATATCCTGTTATTTAATTTTAAAACATTCAATGCTTCAAAATGATTATTCATCTTTTCGACAAACCTATGCTACTTAAGATTGTATATACTTCTGCTTTCCAAAAGTTTGAGAAAATGCGACATCTTATCAAGAAACTATTAATAGATTATTGCTCCATTCAAATAATGGAAATGAAAGAGCAAGTTTCTAATTGCTTTAATACTATCATTCTCAGCAAAAACACAAAAGGTCCGTAAAAATTCCCTAGTTTGAATTTTACACAAAATGTCGAACCATCTACTGGTCTGCATCTGATACTACTCAACTTTAACTTAAATCACAAGTCAATGTAGCTTCATGAGAAGAGTAGCGTAAAACAAAACAAGTATAGGTACAAAAACGTTGAATAAATCACATCATCACATTGACATAAAACTAAGCAACGCGCTGACCGACGACGGCTTTTAAACTCACGAGGTGAACAACATCATGGAAACAGAAATCTAGTCCAGTCAACCAAGTAAAAGTTGCTCAAGCGCTTAGGATAACGAATTAAAAATTTGAAATTCGCAAGCTCATTACGCTCAGCCACACATGCTGACGTGTAAAGCAGGAGAGGGTCGTATACACAATTCAAAAATTCTTGCGCTCAATGCATTCCAGTTAAGCACCTGAAACACTTGAGATACCGCTGCTTGAAAGCAAGTGAAACACTAGGGTTCATTTCAGTAGACAAGCAATAAAGGTGTATTTCGTTTGTGGCGAATCGTGAACACCTATAACTTCAAGCTAGTAAATAAAAATCAGATAAGTTTTCTTTGCGAATAGTGAACACACATTATGCAGATACGCAGATTTAAAAATGTTTTTGTAAGGTTTGGATCGACATACAGACACTAGGTTTAGAAAATTTGGCTTTGATAACCTTGTTCCCTGCAATTTAAAAATTTTTACTTGCTTAGTTTCATATCTTATCTAATGACTTGTAGAAGAAATTTTAAACTTCCGTATCAATTTTCTTCACTTTTAAAACAAACGATTTATACATGAACTAAAGCGATCTGCAAAAGCATGCTATTAGAAGGATATATCCTTCTTACGATGTTTCCGGGAAGTTTTTTTACTTACCACAAATCAAATAATGGAATCCAAACATTCTGATCTGCTTTAGGGAATCTTCATACTCAACGCAACATACAAAATAAAGGTATCTTTCAAATTTCAATTTGAGTACATGTAGGGGCGTTTGATTGCCTACGTATGCATGCAAGCGCGTAAAACGAGTTCTTTATTTTGTTTCTGTTTAGTTTCAAAAGCAACACATTAACTTAACATTCATCGCGAAGATGCCTGAAGTTCATTCATAGAATATCTCCAGTTAGGTCTTGATCACGTTAAGTTTTGTCACAATAGAAGCTAATTCAATCTACTCTTCTATATACGGTTGCATTCACATGCAGTCTCGTAACACATTAGATTGCTTCTGCACAATATCCTCCTATTTACATGGTATGTAAAGCGGTGTCAGATCAAACGATGTAATCTCTCACGTAGCATCATTTTAAAATTTTAATATTTATCTGTAAATGTCACTTGGAAAACATTTATATATATGTTTGATATTGTGGTTTTCTTTTTAGCGCACTGACATTTGAATGTCCATATTATAAAGTCATGATCTCTTGTTATCTCTTGTGAGTATGCGGACTAGCTTTGATGTTAACGCTTTCGTGCCAAACAATTTTGTACAATTTTGTTGCCTCTACTACGCATTTTCACCTGTTTGACTGGACGCGGGTGCTTATGTTTAAAAAAACTATTGGATTACCAAATATATATGTAAATAAATAAAGAGAAAAAAAAGCATTATTCCTGTTAGTGCAAATGAAATCTTAATTAATAAACAATGAAAGCTTAGAACGATTAGAATGATTAAATAAAGTGATGAACGTATCGTGTTATTCGGTAGCTTGGCTTATGCATAAAATAAACCTACAAAAAGTCGCACTTAACTTTTGCATAAACTGTATGAAATAACGGGTATGTATTACATATTATTTAATAAACAACCCCACCTAGTCGAGAGTAATAAAAGTGTCACAATGACACATTTTCACCATTTTCTGCTGTGAACTTAAGAAAGAGGACGGAAACCATTTTCGTCGATTGCGTTGCGTTTTGAAAGAAAATTTTTTTTGGAACTAAAAGTGACTATTATTAACAAAAATCTTGGGAAAAAGAAAAAAGTGAAGTAAGATGAGATGTTTCATCACTTATGCATGATGACCAGATTAGATGAAAGATATGAATAATATGTCATGAGTGGAATTCAAAGTAACGTATTCAAAACAGGTCTAAGTTATGTATAACATCTAAGTCTGCAGATCTGCAATAAGCATAAAATAAGCATAATGACATCAAACTATTTCGAAATTTGCAACAACGTAGACGTTGTTTACAATACTGAAGGAAAGTTATGTATAGCCTTTAGAGGATTTGTATTTCAAAAAGTACTTTATCAATTTCCGTCACCGCAGGCTCTCTTCCTCGTTTCGAACAAATCCTTTGTTTACGTTCAACATAGTTAATGAATACCATTTCCTTCTATTCGTGCCGTCAAATCTCCCACCCACAGTTTGTTTTTTTTAATCCTGCTATAAGCTAGGTTTCATCTTCTACCAACGAGCCTTGGTAATCTTTTCATTGAACGCCTTGCGCATAAATCGTTGACCGTATGTAGCAGCAATGCAGCATTCCGCAGTATATTTATTTTTATTTTACTTCCGACTATTACGCCGTGTTTTTCCAGACGTTCCAAGAAATTTGTAATTTTGTTATATATTACCCTTATCAAATGTTTATATGTCGAAGGCATTATTTTGGGTATTAGCTCAAAGAATAAATTTTTTTTAAATGTCCTTTTAAGTTTCTCTCTTATACGTTGTAAAAATATAAAAATTATGTATTCTTAACTTATTTTTTATATCAAGAAACAACATAGCTTCATAGAAAATAGTTATATGTGTAAAAATCAAGTTTAATATTAATTTCTATTGTTAAGCCGTATTATTACGTAATTAGCATAGTGGTGTTATGAACAAGAACTTGTTCTAGTCCGCGTGGTATATATCCTACCAAGTTTCTCAGAGTGGTCATAGCAATCTTCTCCCATTCCGAAAATATTTCAAGTTTATATTTCTGAAGTGTAGAATATTTTCAGACACGAGGAATATCTTGGTAAAAAAAACTCCCCAGGGGTCCTCAATCGGATTGAGATCGGGGGTCATAGGTGGACACCTTAATAACGACTTATTGCGTGATTTAAAAAGCCGTGCGATTTGGATGGGAGCGTTGTCTTGTTGAACATCCAATTACCATCGTATAAATCTCCATTACAGTTTATTAAATTGTTCTCTAATAAGCGTAAGGCTTTATTTCTCATTGTCCTCACTGTTTGCCGAACTGTTGGAGTACGGACTTGATTATTTTAAGGGCTACCTTAGTGCCACTTAAAGAGGATTGAAGCTGTAGATTGCACATGTCATTGTTAATCTAGATAGTTCGGGTAGTGTGGGGGATTTTAAATGCTTGTCCCAAGGGCGCTTACACCTACCAAAGCAAGCGCTCGCACTTTATTCGTATAATTATATTCTTATATTAAGATTTATTTGTTTTGTGTAACAAAGATATTATTTCTGAACTTTAAAAGAAAGAAAAACAAAAAAAGGTAACTTGTATAAGCGAAAATACCTTACTATAAGTTACAAATGAATGTATACGTGTAATACAGCGATAGTATGGCACGTCCTTTTTTGTTTGTCTATATTAACGTAGAGTGTTCAACATTTGACTTTCATCAAATTTTTTGTTGTTTTCTTATCCTTTTCGTAAGTACGCTTTCTACATTTATTTTCTCATGTATGTTACGTTCTTTTCTATTTTGTTTATTTTTACGTTGTATTATGTTTTTTTCTAGATCCTATGTATCTCTAATATTTTTCTATGTGTTCTTAGAATTTTAAATGCACCAAATTTTCAATAGAATAAATGTTTGTGTATTTCCTAATATTTACTCCAATTCACATCTTTCAACTGCGTAAATTATAACTGAAACACCAATTCCGCAGTTATACGTATTTTAGGTTTCTATGTTCGCTTTTACGTACTTCCATTCTATAGCTTATTGCGAATATCAAAATTTTCATACAGTTTTCCTTCCATACAGTTTACCTTTAGCAATATTGCAAACACGAGCAGTTAAAAATATTTTTGATCAGTTGATGTGACTTTTAAAAGTTCCATATTATAATTTTCACATATCTACTCCTACCTTTATATTTTATCATCTTCACTCACCTCGCAAATTTTTGATCACTGCATTATGTGTGAATGTGGACTTTCTTATAAATCTTCTTTTTTTTTATCTCCAAATGTGGCGTCTACTTTTTTTTGCACAGTGTCAATTACAAAATTGATTTCGAAGTTTCAAGAAAATTTTTAATGGTTTGCATTTTCCTTGTAATCACAATGAACTAAAATTCCAAAAATTATTCCGAGTTTGTCATACATTTTTGTCCATCATGTTTGTGATTAAAATTATATAGACTTCCAATCTTTTAATACAGTTTAAGACATTTGACGTTCAGATATTAATATATACAATTTCTTGACATCTATCTCTTCCTTTGGCAAGTGTACCCGAATTTCAAAGTCTCTTTTAGACTTTTTAAGAAAACGCTTAGATTTTTGAGTACTCCCTGTCTCATTACTTGCCAAAGTGATTTTTAATAAAACTTTTTACTAATTTCCACTTTTATTTGTGTTTTAGCATATTTTTGCTCGCCACTGCAACCACATTTAAAGGCCACCCTTTTCGTTTGTTTTTTCCTTTGTTCTTTCCTCTTACCCTATGGATATTTTCTGAACGCTACACTTTAAAGACCACTTTTTCTTTTTTTTTAATCTTATCCTATAAATTTTCTAAATGACCATCCTCTTCTCCCCAAGAGTGAGATAGGCATGCATCTTTAACAACTCTTACATAAAACAAACACATGTTACACCAGTCCACATGTGCGTTCGCGCTTGTTTTATTAGATACAAATCATTTTTTTAGCTTGCCTCGTGCTCTAAATGCAGCATATACCGCAAGCGATCGATCGCTATGTTTACGCTTCTAACACGTTAGTCGAGGATGTCATATCTCTTCCCAATATTTATGATGATCATGGTCTGTCCAAATTAAACGTTGTCTCAACACTAAATATAATATTGCCTACTAGCTCTCTCTCCCAAAAAATCAATACGGGTGTTTATGGTGTTGTGTTAAGCGTGTTTTGGCAATTTTCTGTTCATATCTAAGAGCTATATCGTCCATAAGAAATTTCTGCACACACTATTTCTGTACATTTAGGCCTCATTCTACATTCTATAGTCCTTATATTCATTAGTTGTTTTGTGTCAAATATGCCGCTTAGTACTCTAATCTACGCTGGGGTGCATCCACTGCGCTTTATGCAACGGTAATTATCAAAGTCGTTTAGGTAATATGAGGCTGATTTGAAGTGCAGGTTTATCGCAACTGCTCTCTCGTCAAGCTTGTAATATGAGGTTTTTTCTTCTTTCACGATCTCGTTTCGTTGTCATTAAAACAATAAAGAATCGAACGAAGAGTTGTGAACTTCTCGCTCGAAAAAGCCAATATTTGGGTCGAAAAGAAGAAGAACGTCAGTGAAGGGATTTTTAGACGTCGGAATGAAAAAGGAAAAAAGATTAAAATATGAATGAATATGAAATATTTAAAAATGTAAAGTAAATTAAGATCCAGAATTGTAAGGTAAATTAAGCAAAGAAAGAAAAATAAAGTTGGACGTTTTTCTATGTAAATGGACAGATTTCCTTTGCGTGCTTAAGTAAAAGAAGAAGGGTTTTTTCTTGTCGGAGGTGGAGGAACGCATGCGATTATAGCAGAGCGGAAGAAAAAAATTAAATTATTCCTGGTAAATTCTTATTTGGCATTTTTTTGATAAAAATAATATTATATAAAGAAAAAAAATAATGACGCGTGTTTTGTTTGGTATGAATAGTTAAGGCAAGAAAATTAGTTAGACAAACCTCTGGAAGGAAGTTAATCAAAAATTGAAAAAAAAGTAGAACAAGTAAAAGAAAAATATCGGATCGTGAAAAAGAAAAGAATTGAGGCGTTAGTTTGAATATGTGAACAAAGGGGCTAGTAGGGTTAACTTTTGATTAGAAAAACAGAAAAAACAAAAGAAACATAGTCATGTTTATACATACAAATATTTCTGCACATGGTATGGTATATGGCACATCTCATATATGCTTGAATGTCGCAGTTCGACTTTCGCTGTCACTATTATTTGACAATTCCTATGCAAGCTTATTTTTATTGGCGCTAATGTTGCGGTTTAATTTTTGTGAAGAAGAACTTTTCTATGCAAAAACTTTTCTAAATACTGATGAACCAAACAGAACAAGCAGGATGTCGAATGAATTACTAAGTTTTTAATCAGTAGATTATTATTTAGCATCAATATTCAAATAGTATTTAATACGGTAAAAGGATTAAGCCTCTATTTTTATTGTCCCTTTCACATATAATTTTTTTATGTATATAAGTAAATACAATTTTTACAATACTTCCTCTTGCTCACACAATTTACGGGTCTTTAAATATTTTAAAAATTCAATTCTTCCTCTTGCTTACACGATTTTTACAATTGTTCCTCTTGCTTTAAGGGTCACTAATATGATATACTGTCTTTTTTATTTATTTCGTTAAACTTGAAAAAATGAAATAATAAAAATTAAAAAAAAAAATTGTGGCGAAACGTAACTAATTAGTTTAAATCATTAGAGGCGATCATAAACTAGGCAGTTAGGGGTTTTGGGACCCAACTTCGGTTCCCCTACAAACTTTTCTATTGGCCGAAGGGAAAGCAACAGGCAGGGTAAGTGAAGAATGTGGGCAGTGGCAAGTCTCCGATCGGTTAGTTGAAGTTTCGCTCGTCTGGTATTCGGTAAGGGGCAAGTACGTGCAAATTCTTTGGTGTAACAGTCCGTGAGCATATTATAGAGTGCGTCTACCTTATAGGCTTCTTTAGCCTTTTTTAGCTTCACAGTTTAGAAAGTAGAATTAAATTTTAATTTTCGTTACAATTTTCTTACCAGCAAGTCCGATTACTTTAATTTTCCAGCACTCCTCCTCCGAAAGGTCATTTCCACATGACATTTTCAACTAGGAACAAAAGTATGAATACAATCATTCTTTAAAATATATTGATAATAAGTTGCTTATTCACCCACAACGAGACATTTTTTATAAAACACAAAAGAAAAATTGAAATGTTCACTATTCAGCAGCAGAAACTCGGATGCAGATAATTGAACATATAACTATTTTCTATTGACTTAAAAACGTATTCCGATAATCTCAGATAATACCAAAGAAACAAAGAAAGAAGTGTTTGATAAAGAGGACAAAAATATCTTGTAGACCAAAAGGTAATTTACTATTAATTCACGGACGGAGAAAATAGAACTGTATTTATTATAAATGGTATCATTACAATAATTTATATTTATCTATATATGTTTATATTTATCCTAAAGACATAAATTTTGAGGCTGAAGGTGGGCACCAGCAATAGTCGATTCAGAGAAGATAGACTATATGGTTAGTCTACTTATTTAAAATAAAGTTAACATTTTTATACATATTATCTTCTGAAGATATCCGCAGAGCTAGATAAAAAACTAACTGTATCAGTGGCGGCTTATCATACTTAACATTCCACTTTTTATTTTATTGATATTATGTTCTGCAAGTACTTTCACCATGTCCATAGGGGTAGTAACATTTGTTCCATTTACAATCCGATAATGGATTTTCAATTTCAACGCTTATTATTCACTGCGGCGAAGAACAAAGTTGATATGCCTAGAGAGAATGTACAGGCTTGGAAGAAAGAAGAGAAAAGACAAAATTGATCCAGACATTCACGTTACGTGTCACGAATTATTTAAAAAAAGTATTTTTTAAAGAAGAAATTAGATTTATAAATAAAATTATTAAAAGTGAACGTAAAATAAACAGAAAATTAATTGTTAAAAAAATTTTGTTAATGAAAAAAGTCTTGGTCGTCGCACTTTAAAGAACAAAGAAGCAAGTACCTTTAAACAGCATAACAGATAAGGAAAAAATATTCCTTGAAAAACACGAACACTATTAATACTATGTTGTCAGAAAAAAGTGTTATATTTTCCAAGTAAGGATTCGCAATAAAAGATTTTAATCTAATAGATTTGATGAACGGTTACGTTCTAAGCGTTTCTGGAATACAAAAAAAAAAACTATTTCGTAATTCACCCTATAAGAATTATGAAGCCAATAGCTTTTGAAAATGAGAGAAAAATTGGAGGCCATTGTCGAATCATAACGTCTTAGCTCCCTACGGCTGCATCACTCTCCATGTATTCATTGAATTGAATTATGATTTTTTGGTCAATTATTGCTACAGTGCGGCCACCAATCGGTAAATTATAAATTTTATAAAGTAACTTAAATATGTGTAGTGCGTGTATTTAACTAATCTAATATAAATTTTATATTTATGCACAGCAAAGTTAATTTGGCTTCTGCGCAACCTATACAACGCGAAAAACCTTCGTAAATGTCTCATTATTATATATGGGCTTCGAAGCAATTGTATGCTGCTTATTCAACGTAATACTTAGGTACCCGTTTTCATATCCATTATTAACGTATTGGTATATTTATACATATGTATGTAAGTTGAAAAAGCAACGGGCAAATGTTGCTAATAAAAAAAATTTGCGTATAGCGAATTCAAAAGAAAACGTATGAAATCGAAGGGAGGTATAGCGAATTCAAAAGAAAACATATGAAATTGTTTACAAATCAAATAGAGATGCAGCGAAGTCGAAAGAAAACATATGAAACATTTTTTCCTTCAAGATTTTTACATAATTTTTTTGAGTGGACGGTTATCACATTCCTTATTAGATTATTATTATTACTATTTTCAGCTCACTCGCCACAGTATCGCGCACTATTTCAATTTTTACTTGATTCTCTTCTACAGAAGAGATATTGGACCGACGGAGACATCAGCTTGAACATATTGATTATGAATCGCATAAACGCAATTTAGTTCGTTTAACGACACCCAAACGTATGTATAAAAGCTTCAATTGAGTTGTTCATTTTTTCGATAAAACAAATATTATCTACTGCCTTTAAATTGTATTTCATTAAACTCACAGCGGCAGCGATAGCTTATGTAAATATTAAGTCGAGAATATGTCGTTCAGTAAAGCGCCTTTTAAAACGTACCAAACGCAACATCGCAATTTATTTTCTAGCTGCTGGCAACTCAGAAACACTTCATAAAACTGGCAACATTTATACCATTTACGCACTATTTTCTTAATTGGCGCTACAAAATTAGGAAGAACTGCGCAAAAAGCGCAACTGCGAAATTGCTTATAACTGCATCGAAGATTTATTTAGAAGAGTGGAAATATTTATGATTGTTAGTAATAATGAAATGAAGATTAAAAAATTAATTTAAGCATCAATTTGCGGAAGTCATCCATTTCAACCACCCGAAAAAAATGTTGGGTAAAGTTTTGAAATTTTTATATATAGAATTATGTTAAACTTTGTGCAATGTACGATGTTAGCGGTGCTTTGGAAGTTGTTGAATAATCCCTGGCGCTTACACGCACAACTGACGATTTATATGAGTTTGAAGTGTTTCAATGAAACGGGTGTTATCTGGGTATCTTTGACAATCGTACTTTCTTTTATATATTATTTAGCGGAAACTTGATAGCTAATTACGATTTCGTGGACGAAAACGATTTTGATAGACTGTTATGATTTACGTATTAACAGCGATAAATGTATTATGTAAATGTAAATGTGATTTTCTAACGAAGAAAACCTGCGTGGTGACTCGCGGCCCGAATATTATTTGTAGTGACTTTATCAGATATTATTGTCCGCATTCCGTATGTAGCGAAGTTCTGGAAAATACGCGGCATAGATTAGAGCAGCCAACCTTTTGAGCCAATAGCGCCACTTGTGAGTTCTTGCCTGTGTTCTAGTTGCTTTTATTATCCCTAAATGTTCGAAAAGTCATCAGAGAGATTGGTCTTATCCTTTGTTGAGGGACAGCTACTAAGCAGAGACTGCCATCCCTTTCCCGTGAGTCAAGTACCTCGCTGTTTTTCAGGGATAACGACTATGCTGAGCCTCACATCCCCTGTCCGTAAGTCAAACAAAAAGAATTATCCCAAAGAATTATTTTGCCAGACGTCCATGGCTGTTGTAATAGAAATGAAATCCATGTGCCTGTTACAGGTCGGCATGCACTATAAAATATATGTGTTATATCAATGCTACGTTATATATTTATTTAATTATTGATTTTAATTCTACTTATACATGAAACTCAACTAAACAAATAAAAGTCGAGTTCAATTGGCACTTAAAGCAAAACTTATATTAATTAATAATAGAACTTAGTACAAGTATAATAAAATAAATAAGAAGGAAAAAAAGAAAAAAGAAACAAGCATGTACACAACCAGCATAGAGCCACACTTACAACCAGTTCAGGAACAAATTGCAAATAAACCCCTAAGCCATCGCAAACATGCATAAGCCTGGCAGCCGATAATAATTAACAACAATTTTGGAATCGTAACGACTTTTTAAGGTTAAAAGCTAGTACGACATACGTAAATCGTGCCTATTAAGCAATGTTGCTTTAATTGACTTTAAAGAGTCCGATAATGAGAATAAGTGATAGACGTCATTTAGGTTCTTGCAAACTACTCTGAGCGGATTAAACAGTTCCCAATTATATTTACACTGACTAGGCTTAACCAAGATAAAGTGAGAAGCTTATTCCACCAAGCAATGAAGGCGAGTCAATAGCACCATTTATTACTTTGATTACAAAGAAAACTCCAAGAACAAACCTAAGTTTCACAAAAGACGGTAAAGACAGCAGAAGCAACCTATTTTCATAGGCTGGAAGAGGATCAATCAGGTGCCAAGCCAAATTCCTAAGGGCAAACAGCAACAATAGCTTGTGAACAAATTCAATTGAATCTACGTAGCACTTATATGAACGAGACCACACAACAGAGGCATACTCAAGTATAAGCCTAACTAAACACATGTAAAGACTTTTCGTAATATAAAGATCATCAAGCTCTTTGGACCACCTTTTTATAAAACCAAGCGCGGACCTAGCTTTGCTTATCGAGAGCTCAATATGCAAGTTGAAACGTAACCTATAGTCAAATACATCGCCTAAATCTGTGGGAATTAACCACCGATGGGAGATCATTAATGTATAAATGAAATAAAATAGGACCTAAGTGACTTCCTTGAGGTACCCCAGACGTAACGGGGAATTCATCCGAGGTGATGGAGTTAAACAAAACCCTGAAGGATCTATTGTGCAGATAAGAGCTTATCCATTTCCCTAAATAGAAAGTGAAGCCAGAGGCTTGGAGTTTAAAGATAAGTAAGTTATGGTTAACCATATCAAACGCTTTGCTTCAATCAGTGTATATCACATCTGTGCGGAAGCCACTAAAAAAAGCCTTGAAAACATAGCAAGTAAACTCTAACAAGTTAGTGACTGTAGATCGCCCTTTCCGAAAGCCGTGCTGGTGCGGACAAATATACGAATTAATGGCAAAGAGCAAGTTCTGTGTCACAATTCGCTCGAACAACTTAGGCAAGACACTCGACTTGGCTATGACTCTGTAGTTCTCACACAAATTGTTTACTTGTATTTTTTTGGATAGGAATAACGAAACTACTCTTCCAACACGAAGGAAAAACACCTCAATTCAAGGACAGGTTAAAAATCTTTGAGATCACACCACATAACTCCACAGCGCAAGATTTAATGTATGCGCTACGAGGTCGGCACTGCTTGATCTGAACAGATGCAGCAATAGCTAGATTTAATGTATTGTAGAACGATGACAATAAGCTTTCAATATTTCCCGTTGAGAAATCAAGCCTCATATGTGAAAGACGATGTTTTTTTTAGCAATACAATATTGATTTTATGAAAATAATATTTATTTAAAAAAGTTTGATTTGGCACATTAAGCCAGTTCAACGAATCATCATGCTTGTGATGAAAGGAAATGCACATTGCTGGATGATAAGGATCCCCAGGTAAACTAATATGTGGACAACCGTTTACACTAATCTCAGGGAAATTGGCAAAGTAGAGTTCAAGCAGTCTACCGCTACAATTAGTGGTACGGTTATATTGAACCAAATTATAATCAAAGAACTAAAGAACTCAACAACCCTATCAGACGTTGAAGTAGGAATCAAACAGCCAGAACTATCACTGTAACACCAAGTAGCTTGAGGCCAGTTGAAGTCACCCAATGCAACCACCGAATCGTTACGTCTAGACCGCTTGGCCACTTCACAAATGAGGGCAGCGTGTTTCTTGTAAATGGAGATCAGAATTTGGGGGAATATAGGAGCAGGTTATAAATAGCTGTTTATTAGGCATTTTCGAACGAATGGCGGTAAATTCAACGTCAGGAGAAGTGGGAAATTCTATTGAATTGGACGTGACTGACGCAGATATGGCAATTAATACACCAACACCAATGCGATCATTTCTAAAGACTTGGAAAGAATTGTGAAAAAGTTCCGCGGAATGAAGATCACATTTTAGCCAAGTTTCAGTGAAGGCCAAACAGAAAAACTCCGTACTCACTGGATTTAGAAAAGTAAAACGAATTTTTGAATTTAGGGCCCTAACATTTTGATAAATGAGAGATAATGGGCCTGAAGAAACATTTAGTTTTTTGAAGGCAACAAGACTATTGCTTTGGTATTACGGGAACGATCTCGAGCGATAAATTCCTTAATCAAGGATCCTACTGGCCACAGTGATTTGTTTAACAACATATCACTGTTTTCAGTCGGAACTAATATTTTAAAAGAGGAGATTGCCCTAGCTTGAGAAGGAGCCATTTTGAAGATGCTAACACGCTTTAAGTTGACTGATGGGACTTTCGTCGCCAGATAACCTTTTATGTTATCCACCGATGTTTCAGGTGCCAGTCTTGACACAAATATTGCTTTTCTGGGAGGAACTGGCGTCAAGAAAATGTCATTATTTGGAACAGGAGGGGGGTTCACAGTAGAAGAGTTTCGAGTTGGGGAAAATATAGATGGGGTTATCGCCCTTGTACCGGCAGCTTGTGAGACTTGCCCAGTCTGGTGACCAGCATTCACACGCGAACAGCCAGGAGGAGAGGATGACTTATTTTTCTCTTCATTATTTTTAGGCGATGGCTCTTGATTAGAGTGAGTGGCGGCTCTGGGGGAGGTACCCTTGCCACTTCAGCCTAGCTTAAAACAGAAAGACTTGCCGGCTTGTTTGTAACTATGTTGTTATCGACCGACTTAACAATATCGGAAGCATTGACGTTCATTTTAGAGTTAGAGGGAGCGGTAACTTGTACTAACGAATCAGATTTAGAAGAACTCAGAGGTGACGTCCCACACGCTACACTACGAGTTGTTATCTTTCTGGCTTGGGTAGAAGATGAGTGCTCAATGAAACGACATTCATCAAACCTACCTAGACTTAATTAGCTCAAACTTCTCCCACAACGAGCTGAGATTTCTACCCAATTCCGAGAAACTATTTCGCGTCTCCCTGACACGTTTGCAGAAATCAATGTCTCGCTGCCTACCGTCAGGGCATGACCATTTAAGCCTTTGCGCTCGCAGACCCAACATGAAACGAATCTTTCCGATTCTGGGTCTGTTTTTGCGCGACATGGTATATATAAGCACTCCATGTCAAGTCAACACAAAGAAAGAAGTGAATTATTAGGACAAAAAAGAACAAATTCAAAGGAATCCACAACACTAAGTTTATCTATAAATTTAAGATATTTAAGAAAACTTCTCCGTTCCGTTGTTACTGTAACAAGAGCGCAAAAGAACAACAGAAAGCAAAACCAAACTGGAAGCACGAAAAAAAGAGAGAATAAAAATCAGAAAAATGATCTCTAAAATTACACGTAAAATTTACACTACTGAAGTAACGGTAAAAAAGCCAAGAGCTTTTAACACCAAAGGAAGAAAAAAAAAAAACTCAAAAGAGATTTACTATTGCGAGCACAAGTGCTAATCGCAAGAACCAAAATGAAAATCACAAAATTTTAATGTAATTAATGTAATTCTTACACTTTTACACCTTTAATACTTTTATATTTTTACAAATACTTAGCTTTAAACGCGTACAAAACGATAAGAATAATTTAAGCAATAGAACAATCAAAAGCGTACGATCTCGCGCGCGTCAGTTACCACACAATGTATTTGATCTTCGAATTTTGTTATTTTAGAGAGTAAATAAATGAGCGACCACTTGTTGGAATGTAAATCTTGAAAATATTTATTCTCCTTTCTCCACATCAAGGGTATTAGAAATATTCCTCTCAGAAATAAAATGGATTAAAATATCCAATAAATTTTTTTATATTTTTATTTGGATTTATATTACCTGATTTTTAGCAGGTAAACTTTTGACAATAGATGAAGATACGAAAGAATAAATTTAAGAGATAGATAGGCGGTCGCATCCTAGTGGGTGTGTGTTCAATGGGTGAGCATCATGCCTTTGCCGACTGGGCACTCACTGTTGCTACGATAAAGGCAAACTCTTCGGCAATGAAATTCGAAATCGCGTTGGACTTGGGTTGGAGTTTAAACTTTCACTGCGCAGCGAAATTAAGAACGGAGGAGAATTGTGATTGTGTAATTTTGATTTTTTTCAAAGTGCTTAATTAGTTGAAGAAGTAGCCAAGTGGATGATTATTTTTTGGATTTTAAGGCCCGTTAAAATCATTTGCTAGAAAGGCATAAAGCCTGAAAGGAAAAATACGAAGAAAAATGTGAACAAATAGGAAAGTTGGAAAAGCAACTGGAACAATTGCAAGAAATACAGTCACAAGAATTGAAGAATACGAAAACTGGAAAAGGATATCTTCAACGGCATTACCGGTAAATTTGAGAAACTTAAGCGAGCATATAAATAACTAAAACACGAGCATGATGACCTTAGCATTGAAGTGGCAAAAGAACAATCCGCAAATTTGGTAGATAAAAACTTCAAATTAATGGAGAATATTGCCCATCGTGTAATCGCGGAATTTTGAAACTCTTAAAACGTTATTTTTTCTTTGTGCAACCATATTTTTCATGAAGAGTGCATTAGTGTTTACTTGGCACAAAAACAGTAATATTCCGCTTGATCAAGAATGGGCCGCCTTGTTAATCATTCTGATTGAATTGCCTCTCGAATTTGCGACAACAGCATATTCCAAATTAATTCCAATACTAACCCTCATAAAGATAGTACAAATAACAAGACTTTGAATAAAAAGCGAATGAAAAATTTAAGGCTTAACAATCACAATTGGCTAGAGACAATGTGCCAATAGATGTCAACTGAGCTGTTTGAATATAAATACAACTCAACGTTATTCAAATTATCATAATTTGTCTTTTCACACCGGTACGCTTCCGATACAATCTCCAACAGTTTGTCATTTACATTACAATTCGAATCTGTATAAAGTATTTAATATAATTTACGGTTGGCATCTAAACATTGGTAAAAGGTAAAGCCTTGGATTGGTATTAGAAATACTATCGTAAGAGCCATTTAGTCAAATAGGAGATACTACCGTGTATGGTCCATACAGTGGAATGGGTAGTTTTGTGTCGTAAGATTAGTGTAAATAGTGTAGTGATACGTAGTAGAAAGTAAAACATTGCTGAAAAGTGTGGTGTGTATAATGGCGCAATTTTGCAATTGACCGATCGGCTTGAAATTCCTACAGGTGATAATGAATTAGTCGAAGCACTGAAAAGGAACTTATGTTCCGATGTCCGGAAAGCACTTATACATTTTGAAATTACATTCGGAGCTCATTTGCGAGAATGTTGAGACGTGATTTACTAGCCGAAGGGTTGAAGAAATCCAAGTTCAAAAAATCTTGTAATCATCATATGTCTGAATATGAAATTGTTCACAAACTGGATTTGATAATTGCCTAGCAGAAAAACGCATGTTATGATTATGGTACCTAAAATAAGCTTAATTATCCTAAATGTAAGAAGGTTTTGAAAAACCATTGGAAGGAAGCTCCCTTATTCGCTTGGTCTCACCAAAGACACGACGGTCTTAGCTCCTTCGGTTTCGATACTAACGCATTCTGATGATAGCTTAAAAATATCAAAACAATCAGTTCGAGTTAATTCAAGCCGTAAAGAAGATTTCAAATGAGTTTGCCGATAGCCACCCGACATGCATATTTAAACCTCACTATGTTCGCTTACATGAGCATAATAAAATTTTCTTATTTTATCCTTCATCTTATCCTGTCCTTCAGTTTTTAAAAGTCGTAAGCGTTTTGTTCATGTATTTTGTTGTAGAGAGGTTTTGGCAGTCCCAAAATATATGTTTAAACGTAATGTCCAATTGCAAACTGGAGCAGAAGACTTCTTCAGGATCTATATTTGTAAACTGATAAATTTGAATTTTAATTAATTTTTGTCGCTTTGAAAATTTTTTTTAATTTTCCAATTTTAAATAAGGAATTTGTTGTTCTGTTAAATGTATCAGACATATTGAGAAGAAATAAAATATTAATAATATCGCCTTTTATAATACTCACATTTTAAAAATGTTTAAAACTCGAGTCTACATTTCGTAATGGATAGAAAAACAAAATATGTATTGTATGGCGCTGCGAAGTTTGTCCTTTAGGAAGAGGTCAGTTCATTCAGAAACATTCCAATTCCTCTTTTAATTACGTCGTCAACTTCACTATTAATTTTGTCATCTCTAATATTAATGTCATCATCTGCAGCATTCGGCATATAATGTTCTTCATGGCATCTATTTTACATATAACGTAAATATATGATTTCCTTAGTATATAGCATAATTTAAGCAATCATACATATATACTTACAAATTATTTAATCCGTCCCCTTTTAATTAATGTAGAGATATTGACATTGTTTCTGCTGTTGAAGGTAATATTAATTAAAAGAAAATAACAAAGAAACTAAAGTAAAAATGTGCTAAAATTTTTTTTTTTGTGAGAGGAAAGCAAGTTATGAGAGTTATCGGACTCAGCTTCGAGGCCTTCTATTTAAAACCAAGGGCGGAGGAAAACTGTAGGTACGATAGGTTGCAGAATGGCCTATGGCTTATGATCTGCCTGTTCGATAAGTAGGTTTCTATTTATTCCTATGAGCTAAAAAATATATATTTCTTTAAATACAACCTTCTGAGGAGTGTCCGTGAAAAAAAAATTTAAAACCCCCATATTTGCCGTACTAGCTGGCTCAGCAGTGACATGTTCGCCCGTCTCTCCAATCTTCGATCCTCTTCAACTTAAGATTAGTCCTGAAAATTGTTAAGTCATTAGTTTAATTTTCAGACAAACAGGGAGGTTTTGCAGACACTGAACCGTTGCAAAAGATGGAAATAACTTTTAAGTGGTTTATATCATAAAAAGGTGTGCTCATAATAATACGGAGTGTACGTTCTAATATAATGGAATTAATTTATGATACAAATGTAAAAAGATATATGTTATGAATATATTATTAAATACAAATAAAAAAAGAATAAACAAAACTGAATATGAAATCGTAAATTGCTCACAAAGAACAAAATGGAGAATGGATTAAATATTCGGTTATCGAGAGGAAAGGAGACTTTTCGAGTCTTCGAGGTCTTAAATGGCAAATTAAAAAGTAATGTTCGTCCAAAGTTAATGTTTATCTTTTCAGATAAGCACAGAGCCCAACCTGACATAAACAATAGTTCATAATAAGTAGTGGACGGATTGAGCAAAAGTATGCTGCTACAAATGGAACTATAATTCCCAAGTTATCTACGAATGAACCCCAGTGGTAAACACTGTCGGTCATCCGAAAAAAAAAATCGAGTTAACAATGCAATGCACAAAGAATTAGCTGGGTAGTAGAAAAAGTGGTTTGACAAAAACAAAAAAAAATTGAACAATCCAAGATGTGTTTACCCAGTTCTTGTACTCAGGGGGTTATACACAAAAATAAAAACGTACACAATCGTGTACAGATGAATTCAAAAGAATGCTCAAAATTTTATACTAATAGTTGGAATGGTAAAGCAACAAAAGAAAAAAAGGAATCCAATTCTGATGAGATTTGCTCTACGTTAGTCGTCGAAGTTTGTGTAGGAGAAAGTAATATTTTTCACCATCTAGTCAAGGTCAGACACTTTTATGTGATGGAATAATTAGTATATTATATTAATTGTAAAGCTAGTTACTTCGGAAGTAATAAGATGGTTTTGCTTTGTATCCAACGCAAACCCCACAGATGGATGCACTCAAAAAGTGCACTCTTCGAAACTTTTATGGAGCCAAAAGAACGACTGAAACTGTCATTTTTTTTTACCTATTTACTTACTTATACATGAAATTCAACGAAGCCAAATTAACAGTCGAATTCAAGTAAATCTTAAAAGTAAATTTTATACTAATTATTTTAAAAGCTAGTGCACAATATATAGAAAGATGTGAAAAAAGAATAATAAAAGCAAAGTAACTGTAAATAATAATTCATTTATAAATGAATAAGAATGAAAAAAAAGGCATGTACACAGCTAGCACAGCAGCACGCACAAAACAAAAACAGATCAAGGTTTCAAGTGAACCTCTAAACCATTGCAATTATGCGTAAGCTTTGTAACCGACAACGTTAACAACACTATTTAGTTTTCGAAATAAAAAAAATGATAATTTAACAATGCAAGTTAGTTTAAGTACGATATAGGTAAATCGCGTATATTAAGCAAAGTTGCTTTAATAGACTGCAACGAATCCGATATTGGGAATAAGTAATAGACCATTTAGGTTCTTGCGAACAACTCTGAGCGAGCTAAACAGCTCCTAATTGTGTTTCCATTGACTAGGCTTAAAAAAGATGAAGTGCTTAGAAAAGAGAGGGAATCTAGAGTACCATTTATTACTTAAATTAAGAAGGAAACGCTAGACGATTTATTAATCTACGTTTTTCAAGTGGCGGCAGAAGTAACCTATTTTCATAGGGAGGATTTCCTTTGGGCAAACACTTTTTGCTTTTGAACACATTGAATTGAATCTACATAGCACCTATAGAAAGGAGACCACACAACAGAGGCGTACTCAAGTATTGGTCTAACGCTTGGCGATACACATATGTCAATTGGAATAGGGAAATTACTCCTCAACGCAAACGAAAGAAGGCCTGGTTAAAAAGCATAATATATATGTATATATTTCAAAATAAAAGTAATTACTTTGAATTTTCTTCTTATGTATCTCGAAATAAATCTTTGATTTTATTCTCAGGATGCAGGAGGTGCTCTTTGTGTATTCACAAGAGTATGTACTGTAACGAGTCTTCTTGGTCAGGGTAAACTCAGCCACTCGAGGACTCTTTGCAAGACAATTTATAAGAAAACAAAATGTTTCGGACCTTCGGGTGTGACCTTATGTTGCTTTTATTTTTGTATAAGAGATTACAAGCAATTTGTAGAGAGATAGGAGGAAACCAGCGAGGTGACCCGACTTCCTCTTGTAACTTTTATTAACGATTTTTCGCACACGTGGTTAGAGATTCTTTTTTCCTTCCGATATCGCGGATTACTACAAAAAGCGGATACGTTGCCAGTGTAATAGCAGCCTTGCCCCTCTGGGCCACCGGTTTGTCCCTAGTTGGTTAATGTCTAGAAAAAAATATTACTCAGTCCTACAGGGATGGCGAATAACAGCTAAGCCAGCTCATCCCCTATCCGTAAAGTCAAAAAAACTATTAATAAAAATCAGCTTACCAAGTAGTCCGTGAACACTTACCTCAGGCGCCTATGACACAATCGAAAGACTGAGTGTGATGGGGCACGCTCTTTTATAGTCGCATTCACGCTCGCTGTTCCTTTACATGCATGCTCTCGGCTATATGCGTTTACATGTGTTTGACAAACTCTCTGCCGCAACCTCAGCTCCGACTTGTATGAAAATACATTTTTTTTTCCCTACATGTTATGTGTGTCTATCCTATGTTACTATACAGTTATGTATGTGATTTTTTTCAAATATATTTATATAAGGTTGCAGATGTTACCTACGTTTTCCAATTGTACATACATATTTACATGGTTTGATTGGTTTTGTAGTTTTGATATCACTTATTTGGTGACTTATGCTATATGTGTTTGTACTCTACTTGTATAATGTTTATGCTACAAGTGTTGGTAATATAATTGCGTGAGCTTTATGTTACATGTATTTGCAATGTATTGGTATAAAGTTTAGGCTACAAGTGTTTGTAATATATTGGTGTGAGGTTTATGTTACATGTGTCTGTAATACATTTTTGTGAGGTTTATGCAGTTACCATGGTTACTTACATTGCGTTAGGGCCAGAGGCGGATGATCGTGTGCCCTACCGAGAGGTATTTCGTTTTTCGCGCGGACGGAGGAACCGGACTAAATGTTACTATGGTCTAATGGTAGACATTTAAGCGGACGGACCTGTATTCCGTAAGGAAGCAAAGCGCTTCCTTACAGTACATAATTTACTAACATGACTTAATATAGGTACTTCAGTATTTAAATTTACTGCAATTGTGTATGAAAGCAACACTTTTTCTTAAACTTTAATGCAATTTAGTTGCTTGATAGTTTCCATTACAATTGATTGTATTCAAAACAGTATTTAATTATTTAATAGGCTAATGCAAAAGCAATTTAATTCCAAATTATGCAAATTAACTGCGGCGTAACGAAACTTTTATACATAAAGTTTTACTAGAATCTCCAGTTTTAAAAATGATTCTTGATATATTTTTCCCTTTCTTATAGGAAACACAACCGATCGAAGCCAGATTGGCCAAATTGATTTCTCAAAAAACCCAAGAAAATCTCACGCGTCACGAACTTCATTCTTTATGACCGCAAAATGTCGCGATCGAAGTTAATACACCACTACAGGATTGCAAAATTAACAAGTGTTACAATCTGCTAATATAATTTGGATTTGCTCAAGTTGTTTTGGTCAATAAGTAGCCTTAAGGAACACGTCAAAAGTGAGTCAACAATTGCCGTGTATTGACAGCACCATATTTCTATCGATATACAAATCACCTCGTCACCAAGTAATCAATCGATTGGAAGTAACGTAAGCAATCCCGTACCTTTGAGACCGCCTGCACAACAAAGTCGAACGATTGTTGGCGAGTGGCTTTTATACTAGCACAACAAAATTTCTTAAACATTAGTGGCCTCAGCAATATCCCATCGCTGACAACAACAACGACAAGTACATTCAACGCCATTTTCCTCACACCATCAGCTCAAATATGCTTACATACATTTTAAACAAACACAGTTGCAAGTTCTTACGTTAGAAGAAAAAAATATAATTTCATCGGTCGCATTTGGAAAAAAAGCAAAAAATTTCATCGCATGGTGATGCAAGACAAATATTCTTTTACAAACAGTTCTTCTTCGCTTCAACCAACAACGTGGAACGTTATTACCGGGTATTATCCAAGGCACTGCCAAAATTTGAGAACTGTCCGGTGTTCATCAGGAATTATAAAAATAGAACCGGGATATTCGATTACTGTGACGGCAAAAACTCAATAAGTTTACAACCATGATTTCGCGGTCGTGCTAAACAATTAGTGAAGAGCAAATTCATGATTCCCTAAATGACAGGTGACATTACACAAATGCAATGGACGAGTTTTAATCGCCCAGAGCGTAGTCCCTACCGAAAGATAAAGAAAGGGATGAAATTCCTTCTTTGACAGACTGACTGGAGGGTATTATCGAACATGCTCCGCCTGTACGAAATGTTTTCTCGATGAGTGTAGTATGGTGACCAAATTTGATAATCCTATGAAAGTGAAAACTTTAGTCGCTAAATTACCAAGTAATCAAAAGCTACATTGGACTAAGCATGTAAAGACGTAAAGGTATCAATCATGAAAGTTTGAGTGGCTGGATATAAGCAACAGCAGTTGCTGCCAGCTAAGTCAAGCAACATGAGCAAAACGGTGTGACATTTTCTCAAAAATGAGATCTGTAAAATCCGAAGTATAAATACACATAATAATAGTTATCAAGGAAGGCCATGCTTCAGGCTCTGGGCAATTCCTGCAATGGTTGCTCTTTGGACATGTTTGCGGCTTTAGGGGAAAAATCGTCGATAATTTTAATGGAACAAGTTCGAACTGAGAGGTAAAGAAGGAACTCTAGAAGTACGTTGGGCTGGTGATGCAATACGGTCAGAAATTGAATCACTCAATATTAATGCTGCAGTATTGAGTGTTCAAAATGAATCTCCCCCACTACAATATTTTCGAACCACCCACGCAATGTTTAAATTTTAATGACATCGTCAAAGTCTTAAAAGATTGTCATATGGATGCAATTAATCGATCTTTATAAAAATTCGTTTAAGATGGACTCTGCAGGGTAGGAGATAAGCTCAATTCCCTTAAATGTCGGTATATGTGAACGCGAACTTGTTACAAAACACCACATAATGAAGTGAATACATAATATTTTCACCTGGAAGACCCTCAAGAAAGAACAGTCTTATTAGACGAGAAAGAAAAAGCCATGAAAAGGCACCACTATAAAGGAAAATTGACAATTTAAAAGTAGTATTCGATGAAAAGGTGATTCCGCGTTGTCGTTCGAAAGTTGACATCATCTTCAGTTACATAATTTGAAGTATCCCCAAAAGAAATTCGAAAAAGACTCCAAACTATGCAGACATAAGTAAAAAAACTACTCCTTACGGTGGAAAGGTCTTGGACTACACGCTGGCCGCATATGGTACTTTCCAGTCTTCGTGGCTTTTAATACAAATAAACCGGGTAAGGTTCGTCTCGCGTGGGCCGTGGCTAAATCTATCGATAAATAGATGAACGATTTTTAATCAGTAGTTCCGGTTTACTTACGTTACTTTTTACCATCACTGAGCGGGTAAAACAGCTCGTAGTTGTATTCACACTGACTAAGCTCAATAAATATAAAGTACCTAGAAGGGCGATTGGGAACATTGTTAAATTAAATTAAAACGTAATATTTGATCAAATAGCACCTCTAAATCCATGTGCTTAATTTCTTCTAACTTGTGAGAATCAATGAAATACACCGAATTATGACGACCTTCTCGAGAGCGACATTTACTTGCATTTATTTAGACTTAGTTTCATAAAATTTACCGAGCACCATGCGACCAAATTATATACACCATTTGGAAGTTGACGCGAACCCAAATCCGAGGAAAATGTATTAAAAAGCTTAACATCATCACCCGACGTCAAAGGGATTTCACCCGAGGAAATGCTGTTAAACAGAATGCTTAATGATCTATTTTTTAGATAAGAACTTATTATTTCGATAAATGGGCAGGAAAGCCCGACGCCTGGAGTTTAAAAATCAGTAAGTTATAGTTAACCAGGTCAAATGTATATAACGTATATAACGTCCGCGCAAGCGCCACCAGTAAAAGCCTTTGACACCTGGCAAGTGAACTCTTATAGATTCAAGACCTTCCTTTCCGAAACCCATGCTGGAAAAGAGAAATATATGATTTGATGGCAAAATCTAGATGCTGAGTGACTATACACTCAAACAATTTGGAAATGCCACAGTTCTGTACTTGGTGCCTGTTTCCAATTTCATGAATTGGAATAAGAAAGCTTTTTTTTGCAATATAATGGGAAAGCACTTAGCTTCAAGCACGAATTAAAAACCTTTGAAGTTACACCACTTAGCTCAGCGGAGCATGATTTAAGAATACACGATGGAATCCTCCCAGGTCCTGGCGCACATCTATACGTTAGAGAGCTCAGCCCCTCTAATATGTTATTTGCAAAAATTGCCAACTTGGAAATCAACACCGGGTTATCGGATAAGGGTAGTGTAAACTTGGATCAAACTTATCAGTTGCAACAGAAATAATCAGCAAACAGGTTTGTGGTCTCAATCCCATCAGCAGAGACCAAACCATTGTAAGAAACTTAGGAGGGATATATAGAGAGTTCTTTTGAAATTCTCAACCTTAAAGCATAGTTTAGGGTTAACGAGGAATGCGGATTTTATAAAGTGTAGGTATCTATGGTAAAATAGGTGGTTGAGATATTTGAATATATTTCTTGCAGTAATGTAAGTAAGCGGAACCACTTTTATTGTTTAAAAAGTCTGTTCTTCCTATTTTTGTGATATTTGATTGGACTATTAAAGCATGGAGGACGCCTGCTTCGAGGTCATAGATTGTTGACTGATACAGCCGCAGGAACAGCAATGCTTAAGTCTTTATAAAACGCTAACATTACAGTATCAATATTTCCTACGGAGAAATCAAGCTTACTATGAGAAAGAAGAGATTTCAGCAATAAGATGTCAGTTTTCTTAAAATCATAGTGATTATTTGTTAAAGATGGATTTCGATCCGTGGAATAGACCCACGGTCGATCCTGTCAATTGTGAAGAGTTATACTTAAAGCTGGATGATGTGAATCTTGAGGCAAGCTGAAAGAAGACACAGATATCTCCAGGACATTGGGAAACACAGGTCTAATAGTCTGCCGTTACAATTCTATAAACGATTATATTGCAATAAATTGCTATCAAATAGTTCATTAGGACACAGTGTAGCTCTATCAGCTGTCGTACCATACAGCCGGAGTATTCACAATAACCACAAATTACTTGTGGCATAATGAAGTCTCCCAACACAACGATTATATCCGTATGTTTAGACTTATCGACAACCCCTCTGAAGAGGGCAGCATGTGTCACATAGATTGAAATATTAGCATTTGGGGAAACATAAGAGCAAGTTATGTAAAACTGTTTATTTGCTAGTATCATCCGAATGGCGGCAAATTCAATGTCAGAAGTAGTAAGAGAAAAGCTTAATTAGCACGGGACTGAAGCTGACACAGCAATTAGTATCCCAACCCCTATGCGATCTAATTTATCTTTTCTCAATACCTGCAACAAATTATGAAAAAGTTCAGATAAAAATAAGTCAGGCTTTAACCATGTTTCAGTAAAGACCAAACAAGAGAAATCGGTGCAAACTGAATATAAGAAAATTGAGCGAATCTTTGAGTTGAGGGAGGCGCTAACATTTTGATAGATGAATGTTATGTTAATGGCCGCAAAAAAGCTTTTAGTTTTTTGTAACCGAAACCTACAGATGGGGTTTTTGCCTTGACAAAAGAATTGTCTTCCTAGGAGGTACTGTCTTCAAACAAACGTCATCAGCAACACAAAAGTTCACGGGTGGGGAATTAATGACTGCCAAGCATGTACAACTCACCCGAATTAAAAGGGGTTGATTTAAATTTATTTTTACTATTTACTTTATATTCCAGTGTTGCGGCCAAGGTGACTTGGATGGAGACGTCCTTGCCACAGCGGCAAAACTTAAGCTAGCAGGGACTTCCAGCCTATGGATAGCTTTGATATTGTCGGTCGCCTTCAAGGAATCAAAAACACTAACGTTTTCTTTGAATGAGAGATCGATTGCCTGGTTTGTTATTATTTCCGAAGTAATTTCCTGGTACATATCATCATTACTAATAGACATACGACATGCAGTTGTCAATTTACTCCTTGAGTTCTTCGTCGCTTCGTTTGCTGCTGGAGAATTCTTCTTAACAGGCACGGTTTAATCTTCCAGCTGAGCCTGCACTCCAGTGAGGGCCAACGAGTTACCGGATGAGGATAACGAAATGGTTGGTTTGGGTGAAGTCAACTACACTAGATCCAAAGTCAACCGATTCAAGGGCTTGTTGTGCCTTATCCTCAGATCCTTCCTTTTGCACTGCTGGGATTATGATGTGAACCGGTACTAATGGAGCTATACTGGACGTCTCAACTTCTCTACTTACCGTGGGCGAGACGTTCAAATTTGCTTGGCCACCACCTTTTAGTAATACGCAATCTTCAAAAGCTACCTGCCTCTTCCTTACATCGACTAGACCAATCTTCGCTTGTGCAGAGAATTTATAGAATTCAATATCTCTTTTCTGCTATCAGAACACGACCATCTTAGTCAGACCAGCGCCTTTGGGGTGACCATTAAGCTCACACAGCCTAATGTCATAAATCGATCGGAACCCGAACCCCGCTTGTTTTGACAAAGATTATATAAACATATTATCGGCTGCATGTTTAATGTTGTTGAAAAGACGCTGTTATCTTTACTGACTTATTAGTCAGGAGATGGTAACTCTGTTTACTTGCCAAAAACACAGATGCTACTGATGTTTGTTCTTGTTTTTATATTAATGATTGTAAATAAAAAAAACCTTTTAGTTGAAACAAATTGTTCCAACAAAGAGAAAAGCAAAAACGAAATCAGTTTATATATTAGAATGAGACACCAACCACGATCGTGGACACTCGAATTATTTTCCTAAATTTTTGCACCGATTATTTTGCATAATAAAAACACACGTTCAGCAAATTGCTGTCGCAACTGCACTCATAAACATAAGTACATGAATATTTAGATGAATTTGTACTTTGATTTTGGTTTTAAACTATACCAAATAGACCAATTTACTTGACCAGTGATCTACGATTCAAAACTAATAAAAGTATATTTCAATGTTTTGTGTAACACGGAACAGCACAAGAGAACTTTTCTATCAAATGTTCGTATTATATCAATTGCAATAATGTTTTCTGTCTATTGGAATTCATTGTATATAAGTGTGTGATAGATAAGCTTCGCTTAGCAATGGTGATCCCAAATAGAGACAATACCGAACTTTCTAACTTCTTTAGAATTCCTATAGCTGTAATTGAAATTGAAAGTGATGTTTTTTCGTTTGTGGTTGGGCATTATTAAAAAAAATTTTTCCTTGTATTGGTTCACGTTGCGCGCTACTTTTGTAATGCGCGACCAACACGGACTAAGAACAGGAAAATATAAAAAATATAGTACTACTGTTATCGTGACCAACGTAGACGTAAATAAGAATAAAAATATAGAATAACTATAGAAAATTTCTAAATTTTCCGCAGTGGGTTTTTTTTTGCTGGGCGCTACTATTAAAGTGCTATAAGGAAGGGGTTGATTTCCTTTCCTACCTCACACTAGTTCCGATGGGCATGCACAATAAAAAAAAGCTAGTTGCTTTCTACGTACATATCCGTACAGCGTTTGCCAAATATTCGTTTGCCATTAGTTCAGACTTCTGTTCCTTAAGTCATGCGGTCGCGTGCGCCTATCCACTATTTCCGTTCACAGTCATTATCTCTTCCATCTAGCACAATATGTTTTTTTTAAAGACATATCGAAGTAATTCTGCCGCATTCGTTTATATCGGCTTAGTAGAACTCGTCTCGACTTCTAAAAATTTCCTTGATGATTGTAGCGTATTGTAGAAGCGGCGCTCGACACCTTCCTTCATGCTTCTTTCTGAAATACTTAATCGAAAGATATACACTTGTATCAACACTTAAGCATTTATTTTCCTTTACTGTAAATTCACTAACTTATAATGTTGTTTTCTTCAATATATGTAAGTTTTTGCAGATTATACTTTCGACTGCTCAACTCGAAATTATTTTTCTACCTCCTCTCTCTTCCCCAAGTATTCTATTTATGTACATTTTTACAATCATGTTACTAGTACCTAATTTTATAGCTTCATTTTTAATTCGTTTTCTGGTACTCGTTTTCCTCGACCGGCAGCTGCATGACGCGCTGCGAATGTACATGTGAATTTTCCCTCATTAGAGATTTTATTACATAGCTGGAATGAACAGGATTTGGGATTTCCATAACAATACCATATCAATTTACCACATTTAATATACATAGATTCAATATATATCGCGCCATTTCGTAGGTGCAGCCTCCATGCTAATTCTAGACATACGTTTCTACATTCTGCTTTACTGCATTAAAATGCATGCGTTACCAATTATATGTTTCTTTTATTAACAGTTTGCAATTTGATCTTTATATACACGCTCTTCCAATAGCCTTATGGATATACACAGGTGTGTTATTTTGCATTTCCTATATAATCCGTTAAAAATCGCTTTAGACGTACTTCCTTGTAATTCAATTTTTAACAAAAGGATATGTTGCGAACCTCACATTTTGCTATACTTTTTTCTGCGATTTATATTATTTCTTCATGTGCATAAACACATGTTTAAATGTCACTTCGATAAGAGGGATGATAAAATCAAATACTCCTGTCAATCACCTAATAACACCAGTTTGATTGTACGGCTGCACGCAACATGCGGCCCCAGCCGAATATCCTCTTATTAGATTTCGTCATAACAAAAGACAAGCATAATTTAAGAAGAACTGTATGAGCGGCATTTCGTTGGTTTTACTAAAGCCGTCTTTTAGTAAGAACAACGGCGAAAGCTGATCGACAGACGCACTACATAAAATATGTGCGGACGTCGCAAATTTGAACCAATTTATTTGACCGCCATTAAGTTAGATAGCATAGTTAAGTTCATCCAGCACATATTATATATTGAAAACATAGTAAAATAATATAGATTCCTGGATATTTTAATTGAATAAAAATTAGGAAAATATAATACATTTTTGCAGAATGGGAAGGACTGCTTTCGCTGCACGATTTATGGGTGTTATAGGGGCTCTGACAGCAGGCAGGTATGGCGCTTTCAAGCGACATTCAAACCTAACGCATTGCGGATATCGTACCGGACAGCCGGGTCGCACAATTGCAATAATATCGCCTTACCAATAATTCAATTTGATGCAATCAAATATATTATTATTATTATTAATTTCGCCAGAGAAATAAATTCTAAGACTAAACTCTTAAAAGCACTAGCATCTAAGGCTATCGGCTTTTATTAAAAACTCTACCGCACTTGAGATTCGAACCCACGTCCATTGACTTGCTAGTCGAGATGCAATCAATTATAATATGCGCTAGACTAAACAAAATTTAAAATAATCAATAAGTAAACAATAGAGTATAGGAGAGAGCAAATTTTGTATAAAAATCAAAAAATTTAATAAATGATGATCATCTCTCTTAGAAATAATGGCATCATTTTATGTTTTGAATATTGACTATCGCGATCATTTTGGTATCGCAAGGGAGTCTTAGCGGACATACGCTAGACATGTTAGCCTTTTTAACATTTACATTTTAAAGAAAAAGTTTATTTTTGCCCCCACACTAAACAATACCGAACTCCTTTATTTTATTAAGTGCCGATAGTGTCGAACCGCTACCACATCTATTTTTCTCTATTTCTCTTGTAGTACTATCGGTCTTAAATAGTTTGGTGAATGTAACTTCCAATGTAACTTCCACGTTTCTTGTTCGTCATCGATGGTATGGCAAGAAGATGCCGGTACAGCTGGAATCTAATATCGTATGCTATGGATGTTTATTCAGCTTTTCGATCACTTCTTTTAATGTCTTCTAAACCCAGTTATATCTTTCTATTTCGCTAACATATCCTCGATACATCTGCGTTACTGTACAATCATGCTGTTGTAATCCCAGTAGGCAGATTGCTATCGGATTTAGTCATTTATATGACATTCAATTCATAATCAGGACAAATATATACTGCTTTAGTTGTGGTTTAGTTTTTCTTGTGCCATATAGGATAGCCGAACATTCTTTTCCTGTCCCGGCGTAATTTCTTTCAGGTGTCTTCAATCGCAGATTACACAGACGATTACTCCAAAGGCATAATGGCTTTATAACGGTGATGAGGACAAACGGACAAAACTTACTTACCGGACGGACAGACGCCCTGCGAATATCATTACATCTAGCTTTATTAATTTGAAAAAAAAATATGGGAAAGTAGTCTTTTATTCTGACACATATTTATGAGTATGGTGGTCACGCAAATGAAGGAATTTACAATTCTATTTCTTAAATTTATCAATAATATCATCCCTTTAAATTTATGAATAACAGAAAAAAAACAATGCATATCAAGCGTCAAGCATCCCTACAGAAAGATACCGTTCTTTCCTTTTGCATTAAGTAAAAGGCTATTTGTGCAGTAGAAGCAAGTAAAAGTTATTACAAATAAATCCTCATCTAAACAGTGAAGATGGGGAAATCATAAATAGATTGAGTACATATATGTGTTTATGTGTATAGAACGTCATAAACATTTATAAGTTTTCATATTTAGGCAAATTACCTATTTAGGTACATTTATACATAATAATTATATATTAAATAAACAATTGAGGGTAAATCACATAATTCATCTGGAGTTTAATTTGTGGGCGCCAAAATGAAGGATGCCCGATTTTTCACGTCACACGTTTCTGCACGCCACTTAATTTTTACAGTTTTCCACCATCACGTTGTCGTTATTCTAATATTTTGTTTCATTTTTCAACTTTTTAAACAATGTACAACAAGAAACAAATTCGTGCTCCAAAGACCACTTTTCGATTATTTATCATTTGTAAAGAAATGATTACAGCGTTCACAACGACAATCGGTATGATAATAAATATGACTGCCATAATTTATAAATGATTATAAATGGCCAATAGGACGATAATCAGTACCTATTAAAAGAACAAACAAATATGTTATAAATAGCATCATATGCTTTTTAAATTATTTTTCTTGATACTGTCTACCTTCATGCCTAGTTAGTTAGTTAATACCCTCTCAAACACTTGTTGTTATTGTTGTTATTTATTTTTTCTTTCTTAGTTTTAATCACCACAACAAAAAATGATCAGTGGGTGCGAAGCTTATCCTTCCACTGCAGTAAGTGCCTCCCGGGCACAGTGAAAACAACATATTTTTCACTAACATGCTCATGTTGAATTTTCCCATATTCATCACGCAAATCTGATCCGCTTATTTAGCGTATCTTCCGTAGACGATCAAATATTGCATGAGTCTTAGGTACTGCTATTCGAATTCTTGTCCAAACTGCGAAAAGCCGACAAGTCTTCTGTTCGAATAATATTTGGACGGAAAATCTATTCTATTCTTTCATTCGCCTCGAATTCACTTTTTACATTCTTTACCTCACTATCGGTCGCTTAAGTATCCCCAAAATTTCTAATTTGTGTTGCCCCCGTAAGGGAACGTTTTTCGGTGGCAATGCAAAAAGCAGTTGTACCCAAACGAGCAGTAATGCCCAAAGCCGGCCTTCGAGGATGTTTCCCACGCCCGCAACAGCGTTTAATTATTAAATCGTGTTGTCCACAGACATATATATATTACTTATTTATATATCAGACTTATATATTTTGATAGTCTTGGCGCCAATTGCCAGCCTGCTCACATTCCGAACATAATTTTTCTTTTGTTGCTTTTTTACTTCTGCGGCATCTGCCTAGGTCGCCTTATAATTATCAGTGATCACGAAATTTTGGACAATGTTTACTTTTTATGTTATAATTAGTGTTTGAGTTGCAATAATAAATCTTTCTGTTTCTTTATTTGTTTCAACATCCTGTCGACTGCGTATAATCTTACTCTTAGTTTTTTTACTTAAGATCTAAAATAGTCTGGTAGGTCAGAAAATTTAGTTACATCTCAGTATTTAAGCCTATGCGGTAACAATTTTACAAACGCGTCATCGTGGCAATAAATATATCTCATTCGAGTAGTACAATGTTAACCCTACTCAAACCTGATAGTAAATCTAGCTATTTATAAAAAAGAATAAAAGAAATTATTAAAAAATTCTTGCTTTTGAAGCGTACAATTACAAATTTTTTAGCAAGCTGTTAAATTATGAGGACTTAGTTAAGTATGTCCAAGTAGGGTATCGAATTCTTCTGATATCGCAATCTTTACCTCTACGATGAACACTGGATTTTATGATGAAATTATTGGGAAAAATTTTAACCACACAAGCCTATTTTTTAGACCGCAAGGTATGTATGTATCATGAAAAGTAAGCCCTTACATATAGAGAGAGTCTAATTTTTAGTGTTTTATAACGCAAACTGAAAAACGTTACATACATACGTCGACTAATTCTGCATTGCTTATATACGTGCGTTTAGCCCATAGTCTGATAAAAAACAAAACTTTTTGAATTCATTGAACTATATATGGGTTTTTTGCATTTTTAATATGCACATGGCTATTAGTCGTTTGTAGGCATTCTTATACCTATAAACATAGGGTTTATTTGGGTTGATTTATGTATTCATTCATTACAAACGTCTGTAAAACCAAGACGTGAAACAGTATTCTAATAAAGAAGTTCACTAAGTTGACTTTCACATTTATAGATGGTTTTTAATTAGATCGTATTTGAAAAGGTTTTAGTTCTTCTTTCTTTCATGCAACAATGGCCAATTAACATTAATTATGAACAAAAATTTTATTGTGAAAACAATTTTAACAAGAAACAAATTTTTTTTTGTGTCACGAGTATCTGTAGCAAATGGTCATTTACTCGATTTTTTCATGCTGAAATATATACAGTTAGTCTCATTATTATAGGTTTTTCTCATATAAGGAAGAATGCGAAGAAAAAAACGGCAGAGTATTAAAAATTAATATTTGACAGGGTATACTTTTTGCTTAATAACGTTCGTGTCTGGAGCTTGGGAAAGAGGATGAAGCACTTTGGGACACTTATATAGATCCATTATTGAATTAAGCGGGACTTATGCTTAAGTTCGTTATCTTGGTGGAATTTTAGCTTTCCCAAATTTTTCTAGTATGGTATCACTCACCTGCTTTGTGGCCTGCCGATAGGGGTTATGACTTTACTATCTGAGCACTCACTATACCTGCGGCCAACCTAAACAGCACTTCGGTACTTTAGAACTGTTGTTAATCTCGCGAGCGAGTAAGAGGCCATATTATTTGCTCGCAGAAAATGCACGCCTTAAGGGCCGCATTGAAGGGAATGAAAATTGCGGCGCATGCTTCTCGCTTGCTAATTGCTTTTGTAGGGTACACCCAATCGTGTTGCCCATATACTGGCTGTTGTGCCTGCATCGGCTGATTTCCTAGTTGTTTGCGCCGCCTAAGTCTCCACCACGAAGTTAAACACTATACCGTCAAGAATATGGTTCGTAGACACTGTGGCCAAAGTTTAGGTATGTGTACTAACGCCCCACTTTTGTCTCAAACAATCGCGACCACCCTTGGGGTCAGGTCTACAGAAATCTTAAAGGCAAAAAGCCACTAGAAATCAGTGGTGTTCGTATAGGTAACCCTGCACTAGCCACTTAGAGGGAGTGTCTACAAGTGCTGGTGGATTCATTCCTTCTTGAACTGGTCGATGTTGGCCCGCCTAACATTAAGATAGGATCCACGTAACCTCCCTTGAAAGACGTGGAATTAGAATATGCCCTGTCTAAAGTTAGACGCAAAAGATCGCCAGCTGTAGGGGGAATAACTGGAGAGATGGCGAAAGTCATCTAGAAAATGGCCAAGATAGTAGTTCTCCTAAAGTCGCTTGATAAGGTGACGACAGATCCTTCATTTTATAGTGGCAGCAATTGCCTCTTAGTCCTTGGAAAAGTTATGGAGAGATTGATTGTTGAAAAGCTTATGGAAAATTCTAGTTTGAGTCTGTTTGATAAGTAATTTGGGTTCGGTAAGGGACTCAGCACCGACTATGCTTGGGTACATGTGCAGGCACGTATGAGTGCACGCGATGTGCAAAATATGGTAGGCATATTCGTGGATTTTAAGGATGTTTTCGGTCGTCTCAGATGGGCCAAAGTACTTGTCAGCTTGTTAAACTCTGGGCTAGTGGCTTATCTCACAGAACCGGGTGAGTTGTCGGTACTAACGTCGTTGTTTAGAAATATGCGGTAAGAGGTTGTCTACCTGCCGTCCATTCATATGGAATGTAATGATTGATCACTTGCTAACACAGCTAAAAGACATGTGTGAAGAACATGAGAGCATACTGAACTTCTCCGCATGCGTGGGCGTGAATGCTACCTAAGGGTAACTTAGATTGAATGGGGCTAGTTGCAGGTATCACGCTGAGGTGGAGTACTTAGGAATTAGCGCGAATGACAGAGGCAAGTTTGCGATCTCATTGTGATAGTAATAGGCATGGTAGAGTTACATATAACTTTCCCCGTGATGTCTCTTTTGTAGAAAATAACCCGTGGTTTAGCTTTGTCTTATATCTCGGATTGCTGCTTATGGACCACTGATCTCTTAATACATTTTTGTTTGAAAGAGGACATCGATTTACTAGGGCTTCCCAGTGCGAGCATCCTTCTGTAGACTGGAAACATGTTTCGGTGGTTTGCCATAAATATTCCAATGGCAAAAATTTAGAGGCAATGGGTATGATGCAAAGGAACGATGAAATAGATTTTAGTTTGGCATTCTCTACTACTGAGACGGTGGTCGCGATGAAAAAATTCGCTTCGTATGGTTTCACTAAGCTCAGGTACTTGTTGGGTTTGTAGGGAATTGATAGCCTCTAGTCTGTATTAGTCACTCGTGTGGTGAGGGGGTGGCCTAAATGGAGCTCTTAAGTCTCGCCAGAGAGGATTCTCCCCCTTCGGTATAGTATTGTACTTGAAGACCGTTTCCAGGTTTCTCTGGATTGATATTGTTGTATAAACTCGGTTTCAGCTTTGCTCACTTTTTTTCGAAGGGTGTTGTTTCCATTAATAAACGAGAGAGGTCGGAAAAGGCCTTCTCCGCCAGGTGAGAACACAATGTCCATCTGCATTGTGTGTTCCGCAATGCAATCTCTCATCTGCAGACCCTACCCCACACCGAGCTTCACGTTATATGGGGCCTGATCCAAAGCGCGACTGGCGGCTTTTATTATTTCTTCTTTTTTTTTTAGCCACGAAGCAATCTTCCATTTTCGGCCTGACAGCGGAAACGGCCGTTTGCGGCAGATTTCGTAGTGGCTCTGGTTGCCCCCAGATTGGCGGGAAGATTAAACATTTGAGGTGTTACACAGCTCAATAGTCACAGAAAGCGACATATCAAATATAGGCGCCATACGTGAAACACCTTACCACACAACTGCACTTTAGTGGAAAATGGAGACGTATATTATTTGATAGCGAGTGCTACTTGCTGGATAACAGTTCGTTAAAAAAATTTAGCTAAACCACTTAACTTGGCTCCAATGAAGTTTGTCGCCAAATTAGTGAAAAGGAATAAGAAAGCTACTACTCTAATAAAAAGAAAAAAAGACCTGTTTTAAAGATTTCTAAAGCAACACAACATAGAGTAATATTTAGGAACACATAATAGAAGGGCGTCAGGCGCTAGCGCGCAACTATATTTTAATGACCTATTATTATTATTATTAATTTGATCAAAGATCAAATTCCAAGACTAAACTCTTAAAAGCACTAGCACCTAAGGCAATCGGCTTGCTTTTAATGATCTAAAAACCTTATAATACACAATTTTCCGAGATGATCAGTCGAGCTTGTGATTTGGTATGGGTAATTATCAATTAAATAGGAAACAACGATCGAAAGATTTTATCGGATTTTATTCAGCAAGCAAATTTGACGTTTCAATATTACCAGGGAAGTCGGAGCCATTAAAAGAAATGGAGGAGGGATATATGGACATTCTTCTTTCTTCTCAAGACTCGTTGTTTTGCCCGGGAGAACCATCCACATCGTCGCTGAAGCGAAATATTCATGCACATCAACTTTTACTGTGCATATGGTGGTACCAGGTAAGTGTAGTGTGCTAAAAGGTGAAAAAACCGAATACAAATTTCATTGCATATATTTACCGACGTCAATTAACTAAATTTAACGATGTGTTGTTGCAAAAAAGACCAGCAATAGCGACCAGAATACTCCAAGCATATTGCATAGCAACGCTCGACCACACGCTGTTGCAACTCAAGTGGGAAGGTCTCCGACACACCGCGTAATCACCAAGCACACAGGCTCCGCTGTTGCACAGAACGGTCTGCTAAACTGGATTAAACGATGTAAATTAAAGCGATATATACTAAAGAATACTCTCTGCCATCAGAAAAAACAAAAAATAGAGCCGATATAAGGAAATCTCTCTATAAGTAACAACCCTAGAACTCTTTCGAGCTCCGTTCAGCAATTCCATTAGATAGCACCAAATCAAACTAGACGGCAAACACTACGCACGACTGCTGCCATTACAGTTAATAAACAACACATTGCGAAATACTAAGTAGACATTATTACGATTATTGCATATGGCAGATATTTAAATACTCTGGTAATCGTCGGCTGCGTTTGTGTACATACGAAGAACTTGATAATGACAGCTCGGCATTGAAGCTAAATGAGCAGGGAATCATTTTTACTGATTTATGTGCGGCATAGGTACTCTTCATTTTCTTTTCTTTCCTTCCTTTTCGATATCGAGACGCTAGTAACACTAGAAAACTCGTTTAACCTTGGTCACTTATCGTTTTTTCCTTTGCCAATGTCACTCAAAATATTATGCTTTTCTTTCTTTCCCAGGTCCGCATGTGTTCTTTTATTTTCTCATCTATTTATATAATATCTATTATAACAGCTTGAAGTGGGGTTTACCTGTCCAGCTTATTACAAAATAAAATAAAATATTTTGTATAAAAATAGGCTAATCAAAATTTTAAAACATTCTTTGTCCATCTGTTAAATTGTCACATTATATGACTGTTTACGTCATTGTCCCTTTTCTGCTCCTCATCTGTCCTATGTCCGTTGGCCAATATGTGCACACCATTTCGTCCGTTAAATCATTATCAATACTATAGTTGTTCACCTACTTTTCACGTTTCATCCCGCCTGACCGAAAACATATTTTTGTTTTCAGGGATCTATTAGGCAAATAGTAAAACAGACGTATAAGAAAGTAGACTTGTCTCGGATTAAATCCAGTACAACTTCAACCGCATTGGCTACTATTCATTACACAATTATAATTTTTGTGTTCTATAATAATATAAAAATTGCTCATCTTCAAATTATTCTCTATTAAATTAAATTTTGAAAAATCTCAAATAAATTTCGATCTCTTCGAACTGTGCTCCTCTCAAATTTTTGTTTCGTCTCGAGAATTCGTTTCGTTACATTTATACACGGATGTGTGTGCATATGAGAGAGTACAGTGCATGAGCAATACACTAATTGCATAAAGCAATATCCCCTTCGTATTGTATAGACAGACATTTTTTATTTCTTTTTATAATTCTTTCTTTTTCTTGAGCTATAAGAAATTTTTATCTAAAGAACGGTATTATGGAAAGAGAACGTATTAGTAGTATTCCGCTATCTTATAAATTACTGCCCTTTGTTTATGACCAATAGCAAACACAGATCGGCAGAAATCTCCTACGTAACTATATACAGAGTTTACAAATGTTTTTCTTTTTTTTCATGTCTTTGAATTTAGCCATAATTTTGACAAGTTTTTTTCTATTAATAAAATTAGTCGCTGCTACTTCCGCCACAAAAATGCTATCGTTTGTTTCACATAATTTTCCCAATTCCGGGTCGGTGTTGCTTGCGTAGATAGTTGCAGTGTCTTTTCTATCTTGGAACCTTGCAGCCCTTTCTTTGCCTTTTACAAATGGCTCGTTAAATCGCAAACC
Organism: Glossina fuscipes; assembly: GCF_014805625.2. Classification (NCBI taxonomy): domain Eukaryota; kingdom Metazoa; phylum Arthropoda; class Insecta; order Diptera; family Glossinidae; genus Glossina; species Glossina fuscipes. The sequence goes on along the minus strand of NW_023998459.1, from coordinate 2,419,166 downwards.
AATTCTTCAATCTTGCTCCTTGGCTTTGGCCTTGGCATAGGCTTGGCCTTTGAAAGTCCTCTGTCGACCAGCGATCGCGCATTAGGGTTGTCATCGCATGAAGGGAGGGTGTCAAAGCAGCTGTATCACACTTCACTCCCGCATTCGGTTAAAGACGAGGCGGCAACGGTGCGGCCCTGCCATAGCCCGGATCAGTGATGCTCCCTCTGACTGGTCTAATTCGTCTCCCTTATCACGTTTCCCATGCCTTCCCCAAGATCGTGGTGTCGGTGTTGTCAGGGGGACACTCTAGCGACTGATCTCGATTTGGAAACGGAGGACCTTGGTTGTGGAGTCTCATCTTGATCAAAGGGTCACCTGTTGATAGCATATAATTAATTTAAGCTTGTGCTGTGCCGTTGCCGGTGACAATTTCTTAGGGACTCGGGATTTGCTGAGGATTTGTCCGCGGAAGGCACTTATCAGTTCGACTTCGAGGACTGCTCCTTAAATATCGATAACAACTTATGGCCAAATTTAGTGTGTGGCAGTGGTGTGATAACCTTCGCACATATTGTTACCCAGGTCTTCTCAGGTAATGCTGTTAGCATTTCAACCGCTGATTTCTGCTGTATCGGTGTGTATTGCTGCCAGCTCGCACATCTCTGAACATCTCAGGCCAGTAGTCTTGGCTACAAATCCTGTTTGGCGTTTTACGGATGCCAAGATATCCTGCCGTAGGATCGTCGTGGTTCGCTTGCGGGCCTGCACAATTTTCATGCCGCATCCCCTTCTTCCATATCACTCATAGGACATTGCCGGTGTAGACAGCCATTTACGGTGAAAATTCAGGGAACTTTTGCGGCTACGCTTGAACTTTTCCAATCTTGTCGTTCGTCTCACTACACACCACACTCGTACCGTATGTTGTGATAGGGTTGAATTCATCCACTGGTTGCCGTGACAACGCGTCTGCCACAACCTTACTGGTTCCGTGTCGGTATTGCATTTCGAAACCATACTGCTGAAGCTCTAGAGCTCATCTAGCTAAACGCCCGCTAGGGTTGCCTATGGTGTTTAACCATTTCAGCAATAAATGGTCGGTCACAATCTTAAAATTATAATGCTCTACGCAGGGCCTCAATTTTCGAATTCGAAGAATTATGGCTAAGCAATCCTTTTTCGTAGTTGTGTAGGTTTTCTCCGCACCATTTAGATGTCGACGGGCGTTGGAAATTACGCGCTCTTCCCCGTTGATATACCGCGTTAAGACTGCTCCTAGTCCTACAACGGTATCGGTCTGTAACGTAAAAGATGTCGAAAAATCTGGCCAAGCAAATAGCAGGGTCTGTGTCAGTTTAGCTTTCAGAATTTCGAATGCAGATTGCTGGTCTTTTGACCAACGCCACTGTGCGTCCTTTTTTATGAACGGCTTTGAAATGGAGGCGAATTCATGTACAAATCGGCGTTACGACGAGATCATGCCCAGAGATGCTTTGATGTCCCGGAGACTTTTATGTATTGGCATCTCGCTAATGGCTGCCGTTTTCCCAGCGTCCGTTTGGATATCTTGCTCGATAACCACATGACCAAGGTATTTCAGCTTCTTCTTCTTGATGAAATCGAATTTATCTATGTTAGTAACTACATTAGCTGCTCTTGAACGACGGAAATTTTCTCGGAGATTTTCTAAATATTCCGTCCGTGCTCTCCCGATAACGATGATGTCGTCTAATTAAACAAAAGGATGTGGTTCCTTTTACACTGTCTAGGGCCAACTAAAATGTCGGAACGTAGTTCGAATGGCATTACTTTCCATTGAAAAACCATTCGTTCGGTCAAAGTAAAGCCTTATATAAGCCTTGTTAGAGTTTTCTAGCGCTATTTCCCAATAACCATCTTTGACATCGATCCCGCTTTAATGTCGCGCTTTGCGTAGGCGGTCAACAAAAGCTCGATACGCATCGGGTACTGATTTGCGTAAAAAATGTTCTAATATGTAAACAAACAGGAAAATATCAATGAACACACGATAATTGCATGCATATGTGTTGCACATATGCAAACACGTAAACATGACAAATAATAAACTGAGCGGAAGAACGACTGACTTACCGCATTAATGTGCAAAAAGACAAATTAAAGTAAAAGAAGAGGATACATATGCCTATGTAAAAATGAAGTGAAGTAAAAGAAGAGGATACATATGCCTATGTAAACATGAAGTGCCTCTCGAAAAAAAAAAATGTTACCAAGACTAGAACCATGGCCAGCACTTCCAGCCGCACTTATCCTATCGCCTTCGAAAGAACCCGCAAGTAAAGGGTTTGCAAATTTTCTTATGAATAGATTCTGAAATTGAACTGTCATTGATAAATTTTTAATCGTCAGCCTTTGAAAAATTTGTCAGCAATAGAATAGCACAAATTCACACGCTAACTCTGCCGCAGCAGTGACAACATGTCAATTCAAAAGACAATCCGGCAAACGTTCTTTTTATGAGTTTGCTAGCAAAGGCTTTAGAAGAATATTACTTTTTTTTTAAATGGTGGTCAAGAACGCTGGTCTACCCAGTTTCTGCCAGTTTTCAATTTTTTTAGTGTATTTCTTAGCTTTCTTGCTTTATTCGTGTTTAATTTTAAAATTTCTCTAAAAGAATAGAGTGTGAATTTAACGTATATGAATATAATATATTAAAAATAATATATAATTTCATACTTTCATTTTCGGGGAAAACTTTGAATTGTGAACTTTGGGCGTTAACATGCTGCAAATCAATCCTAATTATTTATTGTAAACGTTTTATGTAAATAAAGTTTGGCAACTCTGCGTGCGTGTTCTAGTCGCATTTTTATTCTGTGCAAGAAATGTTTCAACTTTTTTAGTGTATTTCTTAGCTTTTTTGCTTTATTCGTGTTTAATTTTAAAAATTCAATAAGAATAAAGTGTGAATTTGACGTATACGAATTTATTAACCATTTATGTGAAAAAATCATTTTGGTTTAGTGTGAACAACAATTGAAAGTAAAAGTAAAAGTCCCTTCTTTTTGCCTGTTAATCTCTGCTTACAGTTTCTTTAGCTTTCGCTCTATATTTGCAGTGGGCAGGGAAGTGAGAAATTTACTTTAATTTGCTGAATATTTGTCCCGGGTATTTTTTTTAGCTTTTCTTTTTCTTTTTTTCCTTCATAAGCTACTTTTGTTATTTAAATGGACATGGATTGCTTATTTATACCATATCGTGCGAAAACGGGCCCTGAATCTGAACGATTCATTTCCTGTTGGCTGTGTGATCGTTTTGGACATGCAAAGTGTGCTGGTATTACCGGCCGTGCTGCTGATGCAGTCGTTGACCCTTCTAAAAGTTTACGATGGTCATGTCCTGACTGCAGAAAGCGGGGCATTGATTTCTACAAATTGTTCACGGAGAAATTGTTTCTCAGATTTGGGCAAAAATCTCGACTCTTTGTGGGAGAAATTTGAAATAATCAAGACTAAGTTTGATGAGTGTCATTATATTACGCAGTCATGTTCCTCTCCAGCTAACAAAGTTTAAACTTGTAACGTAGGGTGTTGTTCGTCACCTCTGAGTTCTCCTAAGTCCGTTCCGTCGGTGCAAGTTAGCGATGTCTTAAAGTCTACAAAGAATCTTAGCGTTTCTGCTACGGCTGAGTAGGTCGGTAACATAAAAGTTACAAAAATGACGGGAAGTCATTCTGGCTTGAGCTATGCTGAAGTGGCAAGGGTATCTCCGCCATTGATGTCACTCAATCTTCTCAGGCGTCATTGCCTAAAACTAATAATGATAAAACTAAATCGTCCTCTCCTCCTGGCTGTTCGAGTGTAAACACTGGTCGCCAAACTGAGCACGTCGCACAAGCTGCTCGTGCCAGTGTGGTTACCCCTTCTATATTTTCTCTAACTCATAACTCCCCGTCCGTGCACACTGCTGCTCCCAGTACAGATGACATAAGCTTGAAGGCAGTTCCTCCTAGAAAGGCAATATTTATGTCAAGACTAGCACCAGATACATCTGTTGATAACATAAAAAATTATCTGGTAACGAAAACCCCTTCTGTCAGCTTAAAGCGCATTAGTACTTTCAAATTGGCTCCTTCTCAATCTAGAGCTATCTCATCTTTTAAAATTCTAGTTCCGACTGAAAATATGAATTTGATGTTAAATAAACCATTGTGGCCGGTTGGATTCTTAATTAAGGAATTTATACCTCGCGATCGACCCCGTAATGCTAATGCAGTAGCTCCTTCCCCCTCAAAAAATTAAATATTTCTTCAGGCTTATTTTCTCACATTTATTAAAATGTTAGGGACCTAAATTCAAAAATTCGTTCTACCTTTCTAAATTCAGTGAGCACGGAGTTTTCCTGTCTGGTCTTCACTGAAACTTGGTTAAAGCCGGATCTACAATCGTCGGCACTTTTCCGTAACTCGTTTCAAGTTTTCAGAAACGATCGATTGTATCGCAATGGTGGTGGTGTTTTAATTGCCATTTCTTCGGCAGTTTCCTCCTATTCACTTGAATTTCCAACTACTCCCGACGTTGAATTTATTGCCATTCGAGTGAAATTTCCTAATAAACACTTATATATGACCTGCTCCTATATTCCCCCAAATTAGGATATCTCTGTATATAAGAAACAGGCCGCCCTCATTTGTGAAGTGGCCAAGCAATCTAAACCTACCGATATAGTCATTGCGTTGGGTGACTTCAATTTGCCTAAAGTCACTTGGTGTTACGGTGATAGTTTTGGCTGTTAGATTCCTACCTCAACAACTGCTAGAGCCGTTGTGTTCTTTATTGAATTATTTGATCACAATTTTGTTCAATACAATGGTACCCCTAATTGCAATGGTAGATTGCTTGATCCTTGCTTTGCCAATTTTCCTGAGATTTGCGTTAATCGTTGTCTTCCGTTTAGTTTACCTGAGGATCCATATCATCCAGCATTGGGTATTTCCTTTCATTACAAGCATGTTGTTTCGTCGAACTTCTATAACGTTCCAAATTCAAATTTTTCATATAAATTTTATGATTTCCATAAAATCAATGTTTCCATGCTAAAACCACATCTTTCTCATATTGTGCTTGATTTCTCAGTGGGAAGTATTGATAGCTTACTGAAGCTATTTCTGCATCCGTTCCGATCAAGCAGTCCCGTCCTCGAAGCAAGTGTCCCCCCATGGTTTAATAAAACAATTAAATATTACAAGAATAGGAAAAACAAGCTTTTCAAAAAATTTTCGAAAAGTGGTTCTTCTTTCGACTATTTCGCTTACTCTGTGGCAAGGCATAAATTTAATTTCCTCCACCGCCAATACTATTGCAGATACCTTCAATTTGTTAAATCCTCCTTGTTTGCTAATCCTAAATACTTTTTAAAGTTCGTTAATTCCAAAAGAAAAATCTCCGTAAATCCGTCGCGTGTGTCTTTTAATGGCTCCGAGTACTCGGATGATTTTGAAACCTCAAATCTCTTTGCAGAATACTTCCGACAGAATTTTTCAACTGCCAATTTTGATTTATCAGCAAACTATCCATATCCGATTTCTAATTTGATTTCAATTCCTAACTTTGTTATATCTGAAAATGACGTTTTTGTAGGTTTGAGCTCTCTAAAATATAATTGTTCGCCTGGACCTGATGGAATCCCCTCATGTGTACTTATATCTTGTGCTAGCGAGCTATGTGGTCTTATCTCAAAGATTTTTAACAAGTCCTTGAATTCAGGTGTTTTCCCTTTGTGTTGGAAGACTTGTTTCCTTATTCCTATTAACAAAAGTGCTAGTAGGCAACTTGTAGAGAACTACACTGTTCGAGCGAATTGTGGCTCAGCATATAGCCTTTTCCATGAAATCGTATATTTCTCCTCTTCAACATGGTTTTCGAAAGGGAGGATCCCAGTGACGTCTGGCGTACCTCAAGGTAGCCACTTAGGACCCATTTTATTTAATTTATATTTCAATGATTTGCCCTGCATGATTAAATTCAGCGAGATCTTAATGTATGCTGATGATGTGAAACTGTTTTCTTCCGTTTCCGTAGAATCGCAATCACATCATCTTCAAAGTGATTTGAATAATTTGGTTGCATGGTGCTCTTTCAATCTTCTGAAAGTAAATCTAAATTAATGTAAGAAGCTTTCTTTCTCAAGAAGGAAGTCGTTCAGTACTCAATATTTCATTGATTCGCACAAGTTGGAAGACGTCGATTCGTTCACAGATTTAGGCGTTCTATTTGATTATAGGGTACGCTTCAATTTGCACATTGAGCTCTCGTTAAGCAAAGCTAGGTCCGCGCTTGGTTTTATAAAAAGGTGGTCCAAAGAGCTTGATAATCCCTACATTTCGGGAAGGCTTTACATGTGTTTGGTTAGACGTACACTTGAGTATGACTCTGTTGTGTGGTCTCCTTCACATAGGTGCTATGTAGATTCAATTGAATCTGTTCAAAAGCAATTCTTGCTGTTTGCTCTTAGGAATTTGGGTTGGGACCCGATTGCCCCTCTTCCACCCTATGAAAATAGATTGCTTCTGTTATCCTTACCGTCACTGAAGAAACGTAGATTTTTTCTTGGGGTTTCCTTCTTAATCAAACTAATAAATGGTACAATTGACTCGCCCGCTATTTCGTCAGATAGGCTTTAATGTCCCTAACCGCTTCTCTAGGCACTTTATTTTGATAAAGCTTAATCAATGCAAATATAATTACGAACTGTTTAACCCGCTCAGAGTTGTTTGCAAGAACCTAAATGACGTTTATCACTTATTCTCATTAACGGGCTCTTTAAAGTTCATTAAAGCAACATTGCTTAATACGCGCGATTTTCCTATGTCGTACTTGGACTACATTTTAACTTTAAAAAGTGATTATGAATCGAAAATTAATTGTATTATCGGTTGCCAAGCATATGCATGTTTGCGATGGCTTAGGGGTTCACTTGCAATTTGGTCCTCTATCGGTTGTGGGTGTGGCTATATGCTAGTTGTGTACATGCTTTTTTTTTTTTTCCTTCTTATTTGTTTTATTGTACTTATACTAAGTTTTAATATTAAGAGTCATTTGAACTCGACTGTCAATTTGCTTTAGTTGAGTTTCTTGTATAAGTGGAATAAATAAATAAATAAATAACAAATTTTGTATTCCAAACATAATCCATTAATGGCCACTCATTGGAAGTATTAGAAAAAAAAGGAACTAGTGAGAGTGATGAAACAAACTGTAACGAAATCCGAATGTAAATGCCTCCGCATATATATGTATATAAAAGCTTCTGAATAGAAATAAAATGGTAGACAAAAAAAAAGGTTTTTTTTTTATTTGTGAAGGGCTGGAAATGCAAAAGTAGCTCAAGCGAACTAACTTGACCCAAAACTCACTTTATATATCAGTTTCTGTACCAAAATCTTTTGCTTTTTTTTTTCCTTCTTATTTGTTTTATTGTACTTATACTAAATATTAATATTAAGTTTTAATATTAATTGATATAAGATTTACTTTAAGAGTCAATTGAACTCGGCTGCCATTTTGTTTTAGTTGGGTTTCTTGTATAAGTGAAATAAATAAATAAATAAATATAAAATATATAGAGATAATGGCAAGAAGTACCCTACAAAAATGTGCACAATGTAGTAAACCTTGTCCCAAATCAAGTCAACAATTTGTAGGATATCTTCTTCACAAAAGAATTACACTTGCAAGTCCCTTCGCCAATACAAGTGTTGATTACTTTAGACCGTTAGGTATAGATTATAAAATCGCAAGAATAAGGCCAACAAAGGCATATCTTGCGGAGTTCTGTTACTTTGCCACAAAAGCAGTTCATTTCGAACTTGTCAGTGTTCTAATAACTGAAGCATTCATAAGAAAATGAAAACGTTTCATATGCCGACGAGGGCTCTGTGAGAACATTCACATTGACAATACAACAAAAGTTTCTTCTCGGAAAATGGAGAAGCATCAATCGTTTCGAGGTGTAGCCGAAAAAGAATACAATTTCAGATTATTTCGCCCAGGACAACTCATTTGAAAGGATTACGGAGAGAAACAATGATATCATCAAAACATGTTTTAATTCGTAGTGTGGGTACAGCACCACTAATAGAAGCTATATTGAACTATATTCCCTTCACACCTATATCCTATGTCTAATGATCATTCCGATATTTCCGCATTACCCCTATATTAATTGGGGAAGCTACCACAGCCCAGTTGCATAGTTCAGTCAGCTTTAAAAAGCTGTCGCCCTATTCAAGGTAAGAACGTATGTCTCAATTTAAACATGAATTCTGCAAACGCTGGTATAATGAGTGCTCACAGTAATCACAACAACGTCATAAATGGAAGAAACCATCCACTAACATCAAATTAGGACATATGGTTATCACCAGAGAAGACAACACCTGTATTAAGAAAAGGCCGCTAAGATGAGTAACAAATAGGTATGACGAGTTCAGCAATGTTGCTGAAGTGAAAACCACATCTGAAAATTTCAAACAATAAAAATTTCAAACGATATATCGCCTTGCAATTTTTTTTCATCGTAAACCATTAGTAGCCTGATCGAAAAGCAGTTCAAACTACTCCGGAAGGAAACACAGAAAATGAGATAACGAGGTAATAATCCATTTCTTAACAGTTCTGCTGATACTTCCAATTGCTCCGGGAACTCAAATTAACAATTAGAAGCTTAGAGCCTAAGTATGGATCCATTATGAAGAACTAGGCTCAATTGCTGTATTGAGAAGCCACCCAAACCTATTAGCATACTATTACATCATTATTCTATGTAAAGTCTGCCCTTTTATTGTATTTTGTTTTCTTTTTATTTAATCAAGTTAACGTAGAGAAAAAAAGATGTCTTTTCTATTGGGAGTATTATTATTGTGTGTACCTTTTAAACTTTTCGGGGTTGACTTGGACCTAAAAAATTAAATGCTGTACAAATCACGAAGTAAAAGCAGTGCTATCGATTTCGTACGAAACATCGCAGATTCCTTATTTGGTGTTTTTTTGTTTCGAATAAATTGAAAAACGTGATTAGGTATCACTAAATAATCACTAAGTAAGTAAGAAACCGATTCCTTTATGCTACGGCTGTTAAAACACCAAACTTTAGTTGTCAACTCCGCAATACACATCGTTAAACAAGGTCGGTCACCATCAAAGTAAGCTTTGATTATCTTCAAAAAGAGATAAATGTGCTCAATAGGAATGAATAGATCCTGAGTGATGAGTTACATCAAACCGAATTAACTCAACTCTTCAACTCTGGCATTACGCAACTTTCACTCATGTCCAGAAATTTTCAAAGACTGCGGACATATGTTTTGGACACCTTGATTAAAGGTTAAAGAAATGTTGGTGACATCAACACAATTGGTGACATAAACACTTTTCCAGGCACTTTGACGCATAACAATCAATCGCTCTACATAACATTACTAAAACTGCTACGCCAGCAACAGAAGCAGGCGAGAAAGAAATTATACCCTTAAATCCATAGTGTTCTGGTTTGCTTGCTATTAAGCCAATCTGTATCCTTAAACACAATTTCATCCACGTATCCGCCATACGATCTACAGTATCCTATACGAGTTTTAAAGAGATTTCGGAATTATCACACCATCAAATCGTTAGTCACATCTAGAAAAATGGAAACAAAATAAAATAATGAACAAACAATTTTTTTTTTTTTTGGATTTTTAGTTGAGACAACCTTCAACATTTGTGTCCACTTCTAAAATGAATTTGAATTTATGTAAATTTCGATTTGGTAAATTCTTCGTTAAGAGCCGTTACCTATTTTCCCCTTCACATAAGAAGTACCATATGTTCACAAAGCACATAGTTGTTTTTAATATGTAATTTAAGCTGTTAATATGAAATGAATGAAAACAAAAAGTTGCTGGAATTTCGATGAATCTAAACAAAAGCTGGTGGAATTTCGATGAAATTGAAAAAAAGCTGGTGAAATTTCGATGAAAAAAAACAAAAGCTTTTCCTCGCAAAATTTGTATTTTGTTTATGTTTCAATTATCTCAAAAATAATTTTTGAGAGACAAAACGACTCACGTAAAAAAAGGCATTTTACCATCGCACCCCCATCTGAGAAACAAACTAAAAAATTCTTTAAATATATAGCATCTTTGGAAAATATTGATCTAAAAACAACCAAAAGTATTACAGCGGGGTACACCCGGCATTAAACGTCTTATAAGTGTTCCGACATGTGAATAGCGTGCTTGAGTCAAAACATGTCATTGCGTTGTCTTCAAATAAAAAAAAAAGCTGTTAGCTGGTATCATTGCGACAAAAAAGTATAGCTTGCAACAAAAAAGTATAGCTTACGACAAAAAAGTTTAGCTTACGACAAAAAAGTATAGCGTACGACAAAAAAGTATAGCTTGCAACAAAAAACTATAGCCTACGACAAGAAAGTATAGCCTACGACAAAAATAATAAATGTTTAATGAGAGAAAGAAAAACAAACGTATACACAAACAATCAAATAAAGCCAATTGCAAATTGCGGGTTGTGTAAGTCAAGTCGATAAAAAATTGCCTTTTTTAGCGAATTCTCTCGCTGAATTTCCATTATTATTGTTATGTCATGAACGCGGAGATAAGCACAACTTTTTTGTAAAAACGTTCAATGTCCAACTGCTCCACTCCATTTTAATAAATCAATATCTCGTAAAGACGCCTAGTTATTATCGCTGTAATGCTGCTCCTATCCTGTGTGCTTTTTGCGATATCAATAAAACCTACACCAATTATTTAGTAAGAGAACTCAATAAATTTGAACTTTTTGCGGTATCAATAAAACCTATACCAACTATTAAAAAATAAAAAAGTAAATAAAAAATGAAAGGCGCAGCTGACAACTGTTAGTCTGTAAGATTTAGAGTGTACTTCTAATATAAACTAATTTAAAATAATAATTTAAAAAATGTAAAAAATGCAAAATTATTATTTCAATGATTGACCGTTGTTTTATTTTTATATTTACTTTTTAACTAATTAGCAAAATAATGGCGGGGCTTAACATTCTAGCTAACAGAATTTTTTTATGTGGGACTATCTTTAAGACATTTAATTGTGATTATGATCTCTTACCGTCGACGTAGTTACAAAAACTATGTGTCTTATTCGCAGGTGGCTTAAATAAATATTTCGGTGTATCCAAAACTCGTTTGAAATAAAAATCTTTCCTTATGACTACAACCGGCTACAGTCACAAAATGTTTACCTCAACAACTGAAAGAAGGCTTTTAAGACATGATTTCATCCATTTTTATTAATATTTAATTAACGAATTAGCAAATATATAAGCAATAATTTATATAAATGTAATATGCTGTATATGCTTGCTCCTCTTCATGTATTTAAACGTTTTTTAAAATACATATTTCAAAGATACTTGTTTGCCTTTTCGCTGTATGTACATTTTTCATATATGTACAATTTTTCAAATTTCAAGGTTCGAGGTAAAGAAATGAGGAACGTTAAAACCGATAAATGTAAATGAAATTAGTGCTCTCCTAAATTAAATTAAAATCAAAAAACATAGTTTTTTGTTCCTTTATTAATTGTAGACGCTTTTTTCGGAAGCATCTTTCAGTGGGGATCTAGCTTTGAAGCAAATCGCGTATACGAGACAACCATTCTCCTTTTGCTCTTCATATTGGTAGGTGCATCGAATAGCGAAAGAAATATTAAATCTTTGCAATGATAAATCAAATATCTGTATTTATTTGCGATTCTTAATACGTCGCATATCGTCCTTATCCTGGGACATCTATTTAAGCATATAAAAAACAGTTAAGAGCAAACAGAAAACTGCACCTTAAAAGTTGACTCTCCACACTACTGCACGGATAGCGGGTAATCCATCACTATAGCAAGATTCGATCCGAGTGTCGGACGTAAATATCCCTTTAACCACCTCGATTGTTGCCTGTAAATTTGGTAATTGTGCAATTTTACCCGATTCTCCTCTAGTTTTGTTCAAAGATGATTATTTGTGGCTCATTTTCTTTTTTGTACGGTTTTTAGTGTCCATATCTAAAACAAAAAATAATCAATAAGAATACTAATTAAATTGTAAACTTACTTTACGCCAAACCTGTCGTTATTTTGTTGGGGAAATGCTCTGAATTTAACCCAGACCATAGCTTATTCCACAACTTATTTAGGACTTCGCGTCCCTTGGCACCATTTTGCACCATTTCGAGATGGTCCTCAATGAATTACAATCATTCACGCAATTATTCCTCACAAGATGGTCTGAAATTAAAACGAGTTAATACAAATAAATCAAAAAGTACTTATGTTTTGTTCATCTACTTGGCCTAACTAACTAATTTAAAAAGTTGTATCTAGAGCGAAGAATTAGCCACAAGAATATTTTATAATATGATAATGTTTACTTAATCCATAGGAACACGGCAGGAAACGTTGTCAACAATGGACCAGGAATCTAAGAAAAGAAAAGAAACCATTAGCGCTTGTAATACTTAATAACTTCCATTTTGCTGCTTCGGTCGTTCTTGGTTTCCAACGTTTTACAGCTTCCATAGCAGCGGTGGCTACTAGTTTGGAAAATTTTGGCCAAGTCGCAATTTTAATTTCATTTAAAGTTTTATAAAATTTAAAAATCACCGTTTGATTAAAATGTTTATGCATTTTGCATTTGCTGTTTTTCTTTTTATGTTTTTATTATTGTTTACTTCATTAAAGGAAGGAACCAGCTGTTATATGTTGGATTTCGACAGTAACAATTAAATAAAACGAAAATTTTGATGTTTTTTCTGCGAACGGTATCTCAAAGATTCGCAAATACCCTCCGTTTTATTAGTAACTTCTCGATATGTCATCTGATTTTATTAACTAAAACTGATGGCTTATTTACTAGAACTCATAACTTATCCATTTACATGGTTGTGTGTCATAATAAAGCGCTTTACGTGTCACCATCGGATGATAGTATCATTTTCGCTCAGACAAAATATGCTGACATAAAATATGTCACCGTTTACAGACTGTTTTAACTCGTAAGTAAATCAAATATAATTATGAATGAGCAAGCGATGATAACAAATAACAGAAGTATCACAAATACATAAGCAGAACGCCTAGCGTGCAATTCAAAATATTAATTAAAGACGATAAGTTGCAATTAGGCTATAAATAAAAGGAAATAGGAACTATGCGTACATGTAGTAGAGTATTTGTGAATGAACACCGACAGAGATAATCACCTTCAAGGCCATTTTATGCTTGATGTCCTCTTGACCTTACGTTACATAAATCAATATTAACATAATTGTCTGTTATAAGACACGGTCGCTTAAGTCGTTATACCAATCTGCTCCATTTTATTTTGCTTAGATGTACTTAATGTGATGTAAGAGATCACATGTCGGATCCATGTATTCTAAAGGTGTTGGTTCGTGATGTTTATCAACAACTTCTAACATTTCATTTAGTAAAATATCTACACCGGCTACAGGTTTGGGTGTCTCTTGTTCAATGAGTTGCAAAAATGGACCAACAACATGGCACAGAAACACTAATTGGGATTTCGTATGGACGCAAGGTTTCAGTTTCTTTTCGACATACCTAACCAAAATAAAAAATATAAAAAAAATAAATGAAAATTTTTAAAAGCTTACTTAGTTATTGTGGTTAATTTAAAACAATCCGTACGATGAAATACTGAATGAGTCAATATAACTGCTTAAGTGTTATCGATTATCGACTGTCGCACCGTTTTGAAATTAAGAAGTTCAAAGGCATTAAGTCGATATGTCCACCTCAGCATTTTCGGTAGATCTAAAACTTATTGTAAACGTTCATATACTACTAACCAATATGTTTCTGGAAATTCAGCCAACACAATGTCAATGGCATTTATGTAATTGTAGATTTCTCGAGGGGGTATTAAAGCATAACCTTTTAGAACAACATATATTACATTATTAGCTACAACCCAGTAGTGGGTCTTGGCGTTATTTCCAAGCCGAAACCGAATGACACAGGTTTATTATGTAATATATTATTTTGAAGCAACTTTCATTTAGATTTTTTCGGCGCAGTAATTTTTTCATTTTGGGTACGAATATTTTGATGAGCCGACTTAACTTCACCTTTATCGACATCTTTGCTGTCGCCGTAATAAAATTGAATATGGTACCTACTTTCATTGCGTCCAAAACCCAACATACATATGTCTAATATTATGGAAGAGTTGATGTTCGATAAACACGATGTTCTTTAGACACCAAAACTTAAATTTCACTGTTTTCCAAACTTAATTCAAAACTATAATATATCTGTACAATATCTATACAAAATCTATAATAATAATGAAGAAATCTAAGCCCCGTTAATACACAATATACATAAATATATGAAGAACTTATAAGTATAAGTTGATCTGGATCACTGCTGGTGTGGTGAGATCTGCAAAAGAAAAATATTGTGTTTACTGAATTTTATATATAAAGATGACCACAACTTACCATTTGGCCTACGGAAGTATCTCATTCCGCTGAAGCGATAGTGCAATTCATATTTTTTTAAACTGAAACGAAATAAAAAGAAATCAATTTATTATTCATAATCATAAGCAAAGACGCGTATATATAAAAAAAAAATGGTGAAAAAATGTGGAATATATCAATAGCGTAATCGGGAATATAGGGAGGAAACCTGACTTCAATGAAAATCATTTAATCCAATTTTTCGACAAATAATCTGTTGACGCCGGTATTTCTGATACTTTGTTTTATCCAAAATAAAAAAAACCAAAAAATCTAGAAAGCAATGGCGAATATGATATAAATTAATATGGCAACACACATACTTAATGTTGTAATGCCGCTAATGTGAATTGTCAATATATATTAAAAATTGCTTTTTTATTGGGGACCTTCTAATTCTATTATTATTATTACTAACAAACAAGGAAACACCAACGAGATTCCCAGGAAAACTAAGTGAATCTCAGATGGATCTCCTAGCCAAAAATTGAAATATATGAAATTGTAAATAATAAGTAAATGCACTTACCGTCAATGCTCCTATATTACTTGAAGTTACACTTTTTTATACTTATTCTATAATCTTTTATTTGTTTAAATTATTTATATTTATTCAACTTTTATTGTCAAATTCCTTACACTTATTTAGCTTGTTAAATGTTATATAACCTAATAAACTTTTTTGTCTCTAAACTTTTCTAATACATTAAATTTTTTTTATAATTTTACAGTTTTTTTTTTTAATTTAATTTTATATAAATTTTTCACCTTGTTCTTCTAATTTTTAAAATCTTTAAATCCTTTTTTTAATTTTTTTCGCAATTTTTCACTTTGTCAAAGTTCTTTTTGCACTTGTGAAATGGTTTACATTTTTCGCTAAAAGCCGTTAGCTGGTTTTTCCTTTCCATGATTTATAAAAAAAAATTCCATGTGTGTGAATAGAGAGAGAACAGAGTTGCTTTCAATCAGTAAATCGCAAAAGGCGTAGGTAATAGCACTAACCTGCAAATAAGAAAGCAGACGAATATAACGGGCAGCAAAACGTATGCAAAAGAACTGGCTAATTTCTTCTTCAAACACGGGCGATCTCTTAATATTCGCTCATAGAAGCGTAAAGTATTATACAAGTATGTTATAGAACGATCTAAAATTAGAACGTTGGAACATATTATTAATATTTCTATTTTGCGTTGTCGGCCAAAAACTTACCGTGAAATTTATATAATATGCTTAAATGGTCAAGAATCACCTCCAACATCCATCCGACTATTGATGAAGTAGCGGCTTTTAGATAATCGCATGTATGAACCACGAGCCATGAAAAGAAGATGCCAATTTTTTGCTGAGAAGGAAATCGACCCTTTCAATGTAAGAGCAACTACTTTTTAGTGCATTTTTCAAATTGATGGACAAATTTATTGTTTCATAAACCAAAAGTTCTACACCTATTCGTGTTCTCGTGCGTTTAGCTCGACGCGGCAATGATGACGGAGATCTCCTAACAAGTTATGTAAAATGATTATTCGTATTCTGGTGGCCACATTTAAAAATTTGAAAGTCCAATAATGATTGCGATAAATCTAATGGACAAAAACGCCTTCACATGCAAGGTAGTCGATAATGATATCTGCCGTCTATGGCTTCAACAGTTTTTTATGTTGTACTTCAATAATAAGAATTATTAATTCTTGTTTATGTTCCCATTCTTTTTAAAAACGTACAGAATAAATGTGCATTAAACCATTACAAATTTGTTACAATTGTAAGGAAGCGATTTTGCTTCCTTACGAAATACAAGTCCGTCCGCCTTAGACATTTATCACCAGCAGGCAACCCGCCAGTCCGATCTGTCCGTGCACGTCCGTGGGTGTTCAACAGAAGATAAGCAGCCCCCTCCAGCACCAAAAGTAGGGCATAAAGCGCATAGCGAATAGGCCTATGTAAAATCATAATATCACACATCCATACCTTGTAAAGATAAAATCACAACATCACATACCTATACCTTGTACAGCTAGAATCATAATACAATGTAAAAAGAAACGTAGAAAATACATATTGAATATGCCCATAGAAGCAGCACCAAACGTAGGGTATAAAACGCATAGCGAATATGCCTATGTAGAATCGTAATATCACACCTTATACCTTGTGAAGATAAAATCGCAACAGCACATACCTATACCTTGTACAGCTAGAATCATAATAACACACACCAAAAAGCTTAGATCCAAGTTTCAAAATGTAATAGCGGAGTCAAGAACTCAATTAAAAGGAAAAAACTTAGAACCAAATTTCAAAATGTAATAGCGGAGTCAAGAACCCAAATAAAAGGAAAACTCAGTTGCAAGAAATCAATATGGTAAGAACCCAAGTAGAATCTCAAAATGTTTAAGTACTCAAAGGCTAAACGCAAAGTATAATTACAAGTGAAATCCCAAAATGTTTAACAAGCATAATGGAACTTAGGTAGAAAATCTATGCATGCAAAACAAACTTCAGTAAAAACCTCTATGTGTAAAAATGCGCAGAATGTGTAGCACCGTTAGGGTAAACAAAACAAGCAGAATAGAACTTAGGTAGAAAATCTATGCATGCAAAACAAACTTCAGCAAGAATCTCTATATGTAAAAATGCGCAGAATGTGTAGCACCGTTAGGGTAAACAAAAACAAGCAGAATTGAACTTAGGTAGGGAAAGAAATAGTAAGAACATACGATAATGCATAAACTGCATACACAAAATGTACAAAGACACGATCACACATGTAAAAACACACAAAACATATGCAAACACAGTGCACTAGCACTCACATACCTAACGGTGATCGAATCACGCGATTTGGTGCCTGAGTGCTTAGTGAGTAAACTCTTGAGCAAAACATAGTAATAAGCTATACACAAAGTACATGCAAACTCAGTGCACAACCACTCATATACCTAACGGTGATCGAATCACGCGATTTGGTACCTGAGTGCTTGTGAGTAGACATGTGAACAAACATAGTAATAAGTTAGATGTAAGTTGGTTAAGTTGTGTATAAGTAGGATCATGCAAGTCGCAACTGAGGTTGCGGCTGCAGCCAACCTAAGCTAAGCATACCCATAAGCATATTACCTCAACTTATGTAAACACATAGAGCATGTTGGCATTAGGACAAGCGAGTGAGACTCGGGTTATAAAAGAACAGCGCATCGCACAGACTCGTTCATTTCGGTGTCATAGCTGCCTGGAGGTAAGTGGTTACAGACAATATGACAAATCTCTTTTTTTTTTGACATTACAGATAGGGGATGTGTCGGTTGGTATAAATCGCCATCCCTGAAAGACTTTGTAGGTTAAATGA
>NW_023998459.1:2360336-2401269 GCF_014805625.2 Glossina fuscipes | reverse complement strand
GATAGGGGATGTGACGGTTGGTATAAATCGCCATCCCTGAAAGACTTGGTAGGACAACTGACCTTATGGATGAGGGATGTACTGGCTGACTGAAGAATAATTTGTCGTTGTAATTTCCGACGAGTAGCGGATCAGGGACACCCCGGCGGCAGCTATGACACTGGCAACGTATCCGGTTCTTTTCTTCCAGCGTCCCGCGATATTAAAAGCGAACAGAAAGTGAAAGTCGAACGTCGTAAAAAAACGAAAATAAAACGGTAAGCGCGCAACAAAGTCGGGTCACCTCGCTGGTTCCTTTTTCTTACCCCAGCCATTTCATACTTCCGTCCAGTAAAGAGAAACCAATAAAGCTAAGAGATCATAACACCATTCCCCCCGAAGGTCCTGATTATTTATTAAAATTTTCTTGCAGCGGATCCTGGATTGACTGGGTATACCCCGCCTAAGGAAACTCGTTACACAATCATTATCCTTATATTATAAAGGCAAACAACGTTGTTTATAATCATAACATTTTATGAGTCGCCGCTATAAAACAAAGATGTACTATGCGTCTGGGAAGGATAAAATTATTCTTAAAATGTAAGTTGCAAGGAGCAGGCTATTTTCATTATATACAGCAACCAAATAAAAAAGTAGTAAAGATTTAATAGAAATTTCACAGAAGCTAGCGAAAAGGAAATCCATTGTATGATATATACCAAGTAAGATATGGTGTGAATGAAAGTATTATAAAAACTTCCGTACGCCGGAATTAACCGCAGCTCGAAAAATATCCACTATCATCTGGAAATATTTGAATGATACAGATACGTTGCTTTTAATTTATCCCAATATTAACTAAGTACCCAAACATAAATTTAATTTCCATTCCGTGCAAACTTTTCACATAATAAAATCAAATCCCGACAACTACAAAGTTGCGGTGCGGTATCCTCAAACCACCTGCGCATGTAACAATTCATATAACATGCATGTATTTAGATCAGCGACACCTTATGGTTAAAATGATAAAGTAATACGGTTGTATAAAGTTTAAATTCGATTATCTTGGCTTTTCACGGTATTCTAATTATTATTACTGAACTACTCAGTGTATACGCTAACCATGGAACCTTCAAAATTCTATTTTCGACATTCATTACTTTGCTGTTTAAATCGAAGAAATCAGGTTTAACGAGTTGATTTTGATGTCAATGGCAAAGAACAGCCTCGCAGACCAAAACGGGTTCGAAGACAATGAACTGCAAGGACTTTTTGGACTAAAATCAAATTTAAAAGTCTCAAAAAGCAGTTCAGCAGTTGAAATCAACTGTTTCTAGACGATTACATGTGATGGGAAAAGCCAAAAAGAAGGAATATGACCATGTCAATTGCTTAGAAATACCATTTCAAGCAGTTTCATTGACTTTTAGGCGAAAAGGAAGAGTTTTCTGGGGTATTGTGGCTGGCGATCAAAAGTAGATCTACTACCTAAGCAAAATAGCCGTGGGTTAGTCCTTGAGAGCCATCCAAGTCGACGCAGAAGCCGAATATTTATGGCGATAAAGTTTAATATGGTGGGATCAGCAAAGTGTAGTGAAACCGTTAGCGCAGAGGTCTAGCGACACCAATTGAACAAAGCGAATAACATATGCAAAGCGATTGCAAGGTTGCAAGTTCTACCGCACCGCGCATACTTGCCAGCCTTAGCACCTTTGGACTACGCAGTTGAAGAAGCGCGAAAATGGAAATGGAAATTAATTTACTAGCCTTTAAAAAAATGTAAAATTTTCCGGTTTGGTTCAGCTGCTTATAAGTAAAACAGTTTCGTGTAGAGTTTATTCTGTTTACAACCTACAACTGTTTTCTCCTATAAATGCAACTCTAAGCAAATAATACCAACGCAAAGAAAGGAGCTATTTAGCTTTCACATAATTTGACAAAGCAGCAAAAATGCTGAATACTATCACATGTGTGGTGCCAAACTAACCGGAAAACGTAAGCTAAGTTTCAGATACGTGATTACCTCTTCTATTCCACTATGTTTTTCTGTCTGTTATATGCTTCTCTTTTGTCGTAAATCTAATCGTGCACGCCTTTTAATGGCTCCCGATTGCCAGTAGAGTCACAGGTGATGCCAACTGAAAATAAATTTGAAAGACAATCAGTGCGTGACCATCGAACAGAATACACGCGAGACGGCTTTGTTGATAAAAAAAAAAATTCTATATACACAAATTAAGCGAACGAATTTCTTCGTTTTAAAAAAATATATTTGTTGGGCCGCCCAAGGGGCCCACATCACCTCTTTAAATGAAAACGCGTTCTTGTTTTACACAAGATTACAAAGATTACAAACTGCACTGGACTGTACTTAGCTCGAACTAAACTCGAACTTAGTTTACCGAAATAAAATAATTAATGATTTATGTAAACTTAGTTCTGGTAAAATATGCGTATATAATCTCTTAATAAAATGTGGTCATATTACTCTTATGTAGTCCTTATTCGCAGGGGATACGTTTGGGATTTTCGCAAACAATTGAGTAATAAGGTTCCCTTCATTCTGTTCGTTTACATTCTCAAAAACCGCGAATAAAGAAATTTATAACCGCGAATGTGGGAATTGGTCGCATTTTCTTCATCCGCGGTTTCAACCGCGAATAAAGGAAGCGCGAATAAGGAACTTTTACTCTATGGGCTTACGTAAGTTGCAACAAATGCTGAATTGCATGCGCATGGAATACGTGCATGCATAACCTAGTTGTAATGACAGACTGCCAGATCTTTGCTCTGCCAGCTTCCCGGAGAAGATTGTAAATCGCTCGCCACCTTTCAGTTTACATAAGGATCCGTATCATCCACTAATTTTTCTTTTGCCATTACAAGCATGATAGTCTGTCGAATTACCCTAATGTTATGATTTTAATAAAACCACTATTTTATTGCTTAAATCTCAACTTTCACACATTATGCTTGATTTCTCTGCTGAAAATATTAAAACCGTACTGTCTTCGTTCTAGAATGTCTTCAACTTAGCTATTTCTGCATCCGTTCCGATAAAGCAACCTCGACCTCGAAGCAAGTATCCACCATGGCTTAAAAAGGCAATTAAATATTACAAAAATAGGAAAAACAAACTTTTCAAAAAAATTTGTGAAAAGCAGTTCTGCTTACGACAATTTCACCTGCGCTATCGCAAGTCATAGATTCAAGTATCTCAACCAATATTATTGCAGATACGTTGATAAAATCCTCATTGCCTGTTAATCCTAGCTATATTTTTAAGTTTGTCAACTCCAAAATAAAAAGCTCCATATATTCCTGGCATGATTCTTTGAGCAGCTCTGAGTCGTCTGATGATAATGAAACTCCGAATCTCTTTGCTGAATACTTCCAACGAAATTTTTCAAATGCTAATCCCGATTCAACTGTTAAATATCCGTATCCGATACTAACGCGATTTTGATTCCTAACTTGGTAATTCCAGAAAATGGTAATTTAGATGATTGATGGTCTCTAAAATATAGTTCTGCGTTTAACGAGGTTCCATCACGTCTATTTAAATCATGCTTTGTCGAGTTATGTTTGTGTTGGAAAAATAGTTTCCTGATTCCCAATCACACAGGTGGAAATAGACATCAAGTTCAGAACTAAAGATGCATCGCCAAGCTGAGTGTCTGATCTGAATTGTTTGAGGGAATTGTTAGCATTTAATTTTTGTTAATAAATCTTATATTTCTTTATTACAGCATGGGTTTCGGAAAGGAGTATCTACTGTCGTGAAACTCTTAGAGTTTACTTGCTATGTTTTTTTTAAGGCTTTTTCTGGTGGCTCTCTCACGAATATCGTTTATACTGAATTTAACAAAGCATTTGACTTAGTTAACCATAATTTATTTATCTTCAAACTCCAACTCTCAATACTCGGTGTACGACAAATAATGTTACTTATTTCATTGAAAGACGTCTGAAAAAACATGACAGAACAAGAAGATACTTGTGGAATGCCATTCATTAGTGCAAAAGAATCAGAGAGATGATTGTTAACTCTAACTTTAAACCGCCGTGAATGATTTGATGTAGTTGAAGAATTATAGTTGAACATTTCATGATTTCATGAGTCTTAGAATAATACGAAATCCAACCGGGTCAAATGCTTTTTCGAAATCACTTAAGAGAATTGTTACATGATTTCCTTTAGAAACTGATTTGATTGTAAAATAATCGATATCCAAAAGAACGTCGATGAAGCCTCTGTCCCGCTTGAAATCCACTTGTTGTTTTGTAATCAAGTTCTTGAATTCGAGATACCAAGATAGTCTAGATTCCATAATCTTTTTCAATAACTTTGAGATACAAGAGAGAAGAGAAATTAGATGATAGTCCGATGCGGTGGAGTTATTAGTGTACTTTGGAATTGTAACAACGGCGTCCAGTTTCCACATTCTGGGGATATATCTAAACCAAAACGCCGTATTATATAGTTCCAGTACTTTTTTTTATAGAGAAACAGAGTACTGATCATTTAGTATGAAATGCAATCTAGACCAAGGATCTTCCCATTCGATTTGGAGAAACAACTTTCAAGTTCTATGGTAAAGATACAATTTGCCTGGAGAAGTTACCCTCAGAGGAGTATTCGCACCACACTTCATCTGCGTCACTTAAAATTCCGCTGGGAGTTTAGATGACAGAAATTTTTCTTAGAATTTGAAGTCCCACTGAGTTTGTTGATATTTTTCCAGACAACTTTCATTGGCCTGTTTCTGTGAATTCTTTCAAAATTCAAAATTGAGTCCCTTTGATTTTTGTAATTCCTTCCTGGTCTATGCATATAATCACAAATGATCATTGTCAGGATATCTTTTAAAGTGGTGCCAAGATGGCATTTTGTTTTTCCCCAATAACGAGAGCAGGTTGTTCCACCAAGGATGTCTAGCTCCTCTAAAATAGCTCTTGAATTAAGAGTTGGGTAGCTGTCCGAATGGTCTTAGACATAATAGCCTCGCGTCAGTTCATGGGAACTGTAAAATGTAAAAGGCTTTGAATTCACAAATGACGATATGAATAACAAAGTAAGGAGAATAAACTATAAAGCTCTTGTTGAGAAAACGGTTGTGATGGTGGAACATAGAGCGATAGATAGTTTAAGCATATCTGTACCGCTATTGCATGTATGCTGGAGTTGATATTAATACGTTTGTAGGGGATATTGAACTTTAAAAAACTATCTCCTAACTAACTCCTTGCTTTGAATATAAATTTTTATCAGCGTTCATGAAGTATCCAGCGTATGATTTGAGTGCAATAGGGACTTCTATAAAAGGTCTCTTGAATGGATATAAAGATCGGGTTACTTATAAGTATGCGGCGTTCACCGAAATCGTTAATAAGTGCTTTAATGGTCATAGTAAAGTTTCTGTGTGGTGCGGCTCAAGTGGTTATGTACATTTGAAGTGCAACGGGGACATGCGAAGTATAGTTTGACGTTGGACGTTGAGTGATGAGCGAGTTTGTAATTGGTTGAATGGAATCGTGTGCTGGTGGTTCTTGGTTATTTAATTCACTAGGGTTTAGAATATGTGCTGTATTGATTTTTTCAATAGTTGTTATGCTTTGATTTTTTCAATATTATTTTTGGCGGATGATAGATCAGACCTGCCACTAGCAGGAATTACTTTTGTAACGTTTGTGAGTTCTTTCTACAGTTCGATCTATTGCCCGGTATTTACGTCACACATCACCCGCACTACAGTAATTCTCCGTTTTGATTTTTACAATTTCACACATTTGTACATAACGTTTATTTAACGCTGAGAACTCACCGCTGCAATTCACGGGTACAACTTTTAGCATGTGTAGATCGACCGAAGTTATCACAAGATGATGCAGCATTGCATCTTTTTGCAAGATGATCCAGGCGTTGGGAGATTTTGTACCTCATAGGATTTGGAACATCTACGGTTTGTAGGAAACGGTACCAGTCAAAAGTAATAGCGATCCTTTCTTAACGAAATCTATTGCAGATTTTACCTGGGGCCGTAATGCCTTTTTGTTGTTTCTTTATTATATGGTTAGCTTATGGAAAATAAGACATTCACACAACAGAACGGATTGGGAAATACTAAATAATATTGTTATAAAATTCGCTTTTGTAAGATACAATCGCTATAACTGGATCGTAGATATTTTGTTTAAGAAAAACACACTTCAAAGTTCTTTAATTTACAATTATATTTCTTTAAATGTAAGATTATTCACAATTTATTTTTGGCAACACTTTCGACTGCTTAACTCAAATATTCTTTTTCTACTAACTTTCCTTCCCACAAATATTTTATTTATATACATTTTTACCATCATCTTACTAGTACCTAATTTTATACTTTTATTTTTAATTCGTTAACCTGCTTTTCTGGTACTCGTTTTCCTCGGCCAGCAGCTGCATGCTGCGAATGTGCATTTAGTTTTTCCCTCTTAGGGATTTTATTACTGAGCTGGAATGCACAAGATTTGGGATTTCCGTAACAATATAAACAAAGTCAATCCTCAATTTTTTTTTTTCGTTTTTTAATATAAAAAAATAAACGCACACGATAATTTCATTAGCATCCAGATTCAAAAGACAAAATTCCCAATTGGGCACAAGCCAAATATACGAAAAAATGTCAAGACAATCAAAAATTTGCAGACGAAAAAGTAAACCTGTAATGGATGATATAAAAAGTCGCTGCGGTTTTCTGGTTTCCTTTTGAGCTTCTTTTTGTAGTCTGCCCTTTTCAAATGATTCTAAACTGTCATGTGGCTGATGTTTAGTGCCTGCGCTGACAGCTTTCGTGAAGGTCATGCTTTTCCAGTTGCAAAATTTTATCGCCATTTCCAATAACTAGGTGATCAGAGCAAGATATATCTTTGACATCAGAATTTCCCGAACGGAAATGAGAAAACCCCTCCGGAATCCTTTGTTTACTCACAGCCTTCTCACCGTACACACAAATTTTTAGGCATGTTTTTGCATGTTTTACAATTGTTATAGCAAAAAAGCATCACACAGCGTACTTCTTCAGATATTTCACTTATTTTCAAATCAATATAACTTTTTACAAGGGCAAAGAATTAGAAAACTATCAGCAAAGAAAATATAAACTGAAATGTCACCTTTTAAGCATACTATCGTTTAAGACAATCAGATCAGTGTTAGTGGAAGAAAACCGCGGAAACCCTTTATATCACTGATTATTATTCAAAATACAATTAAGAAGAAGATAATGAACACTAGAGCTAAGATATTTGTTGACACTTAAGGGGCATTGCCCAACAATATACACATTGTCGCTTCCATCGGAATGGTTGACGACACACTTATCTATTTAGTACACGCGATATTTCAAATGTAATTTTTGATATTAAAGTGAGTGAAAGACCAGGTTATGGAAAGGCATCATCACAATTGTTAAAACAATGTGGGATGGAAATGTCACCATTTTTAGTAAATATTTCCAATAAGATGATAATGACCGCAGAGTGTCCACGTATTTTCAAAGTACATAACATAAAAAATTTTTCAAAGAATTACTTATTATAAATTATATTAATTTTTGCATGAGTTTTAGTTTAGCTCTAAAGAAAAGTGTAATACCGACGATGCGATTTCCAATGTAATCAGATACATCTACTATGGTTTAGGTGAAGCCTTTAATTGAATTTCTAGTTAATTTTCCGAATTTTTAAAGATTTTTGATCTCGGAAATTATCACGTAGTTCTGCAGAATAAGACAAAACTAAGTAATAAACGGAACGAAATATATTTGCGAGTGTGACTTTGATCTTACAAAATGTCTTGGGACACAAAAGTGATCACAAAAGAGGAGGCAGCAGTATCTTCAAAGAGATCTGCTAACCCCATAAATAACGCTATGCATTTGTATGAATTTTTGCATTTTCATGTCATTGACGGAATCATCCAAATGAACTACTTTTCCTTCAGCGATAGTGGCGTTAACCAAAGCAAACATTTTTGTTATATCTTTGTTGTGCAGCTTAAATGCTAGGGAAGTCAGATTGTATCGTTCAATTTAATGACGGGCTTCCTCGCACACCCGACCGTAACAAACATTCCTTGAGTAGGGGGGATTAAATTTCATTAGAATCGTCTTGCCTTTGGCAAAACAAAAGCACCGCTTTATTTACCTCTCACAAATTTAACTATTTTAGCTATCTGTGTACACCTCTCTCCTTGTCTAACTCTGAATTGAATAACTCTTACATGAATCTTTAATATTTGAAATCTAAGGCAAATTTTCTCAAAATTTTCAAATTATTTTAGAAATCTGTAACCGATCTCTCCGCATTTGTGAACGGGAGAACGTTAATCGCTGGTACTACACACGGACAGATAGACACACCAAGAGAGGGGCATGACACTGGTGAAGAATATATGTACTTTTTTTTTTAAAGGTTGCTTCTAGGCTTTATAAACATTCAGGCAAAAAATAAAAATTTCATACGCCCTAACATTGGGTAGGCTAGACCAATTTTTTGGAAAAGCCAGAGCATATGAGCAAAAACCAATTTTTTTTCCTTTAGGGAAAGAGATGTGCCCTCTCGTCAAGGGTTTCTGCCAAATTTGAAAGTGACAGTTTCATTTTTGCTGCAACGTTGCGATGTTTTCAAGAGGCAGTGCACAGCAAGTAGAAGGCTGGAGTTCCTTAAATTGATTGAAAAATTGATCTTCCTTCATTGATGAGTATAAAAGTTAACAAACAGTAAAGTAAAAAATGGCTTAAATATAAAAATTAATTTTTATTGTAAGGTGGGCAAATGGCATCAGTTATATCGTGTTTTCAAGATGAGATGTGCTGCAATATTCCCGCGTTGTGATATTATACAATAGCAATCGTTACAAAACTTTCCATAACCAATGTTGGTGAATGCAACATAGGTATCACGAAAGCTACATATAAAAAAAAGTGCTTACGCCTTATGACGTGACTGCGATCGATAATTTAGATAATCTGGCTTTTATCCGCTCAGGTGAAATAACACACATTCCCCTTATGACTATGTAGTATTAACAATCTGAAAGTCCGCAACAAAACAAAACAAAAAACAGATAGGAAGAAAATACGCATATAAAAAAACTTCATTAAAAAGTACTTCAATGAGCAACCATTCACACATAACATTACGTACAAAATAGGTGCATTTAAGAGGAAGACCAGCAGTAATACTCATGAGAAACCCAATATATCAAAACGGCAATAACCGCCAAATACAACACTTATGTACTAAGTGCAAACCACCTATACAGGGATTCTGCTACAAATGCTTAACCAACCTGTCTCTCCTCTCTTCTGATTCTATTTCATGGCAATAATTTACCTGAATCAAAGTTGACTTCTACGGGAATTACAATAAAATAATAAACAAAATAATAATATGTTTTTTTCAAATTTACACAATAGAATCCTAGGAAGACCAAAATGTAGGGATAAAAGTGTAAAAAAGTAATTACGAATGAGAGAAGATACCGTAAATTTCAATTACTGAAGAACATTTCTGTCGCCTAGTCTGACGTTTATAACTTAACAGAATTTACATTAAAATACACTTTTTGAAAATTGTAACTTAACCATTCCTTCTTACGAGTATCTCGTTACAGTATACATTTAAGCAAATATAATGAAAAGATTTCAAATTTGTAATACAAAACCATAAATAAGAACAGTGGCAAAACCAAAAGCTGCCTTTATGTTGGCTTTTCTTACCCAATTACACTAACGCGACTCGTACACATTTCGTAAATCTTGTTTAGCGCATATGGCTTTCTTTCGTTTGTTTCTTTCGGTGTTAACTCTACAACATTTTATCTTCTTTTAGTTTATCCAAGCACATGAAAACTTGTACATAAATTGCAGCCACAATAGCAATCGAGCTATTTATTAATATTACCAAGTACGAAAATTATATGCGGTCGTGACCGAATCTTTTGTACCTATCAGCTTTATCCTAAATAATATAAAAAAGTAATATAACTACACATTCATGCTCTATAATATGGAGTGGGGCGGCCAATTTATGCTATTTTTAAAATAAAATTTCTTCTCACATAGGCGCGTGGGCTTTCTCTAACACCTTTGAAAAATTAGATAGCTTCCAAATTCTTTTGTAAATTTGTATGCGATATCTTTATTTTCGCTAACGGAAGAATGTTTATCACAGATACTACACATAAGTAGATAGTAGTAGATAGAAATGAGCCGAGGTACAAACGGACACACGACAGTTCGGCAATAGGGCATGCTTAAATCGTTGCAAACGTTTTGACAGAGTGAATATACTCTTCATTCTTTGGTGATAGCAAATGAAAAATAACGTACAAACCATTGAATAATCTATAAGTTAAATATCTATTGTTTGATAATCAGGCAGTGACTTTTTCGTTCTACAAGCTTATGCGATGAAAACTTTTGGTTCGAATGCGCTTCGAACTCAATTGAGATTTTGGTTCGAACATCTTCCAAACGTAGTAAATTAACAAATTATATAAAGCAATTTTTTCACATGAAAGCAAATCTGCCAGTCAAAATGAGTACTCTCTTACGACTTTTAAAAACACTTCCTGGATTTAAAGAGAAAAAATAAAAAGTGCTCATACTTTTGTAAGAGAACTTTTATTAACAAAATCGATGATAAAGTTGGACTCATATATAGTAAAAAATAAAATATAATTAGTTATAACTTATAATGTTTAATGTTTAATGTTTTATAAGTAATGTTTTGTAAGTGATGTTAACATAAATGCGGCAAATTCCAGCATTCGAACTTTTACAATTTCTGAGCAACGAACAGAAACGAGCACTTTTGTTAAGAAAAACGGAGTTGCGTTCAGTTTACGCTCCCCTGCTCGGTTCTGCTCTGATCAATTTGGCCCAATTTCAATACCAACCTGCGTGCAGAAACCTCCAATGTTTCCACCATATTTGAAATCGATATTTTCATTTTTGCGGTCAAGAGAGTGCCAACAACACACACCGCACAGCCGCACAGACGGACAAACATGGCCAAATCAACTCAGAATTGCACGCTGATTAAGAATTTATATACTTTATAGGATCTCTGAAGTTTGCTTTTGGGTGCTGCGAACATTATCACAAAATCATCGTTCAGTTGTGGGTATACATAAGAAAAAATCGCGCTCGTTCTCGGAATGGGGCGACCAGTCAGAATTAATTTGATGTAACATTATTATATGCCTTTATTAAACCCATATAATATTTGTATTTGACAATTCAAAGTGCCTGAAGTTTTTTGAAGCAAACTTGTTTTCATGGGACAAAGAACTTCTTCGAACTTTCGCTTTAGCATTTCTGACGACGGTCGAACTTCGACAAACCAAATTCGCCTGATTTATATTTTGAATTAGTGTATTCCACCCGCGTTCCATTGGATGCAGAAGTAATAAACCTTTGGAAGGTGCAAAATTGTTTGCCAAAGTTCTATTTTTCGCCACTCCTTTGAATTTCTTGGACTCATTTGAGTCCAAATAAAGTTTTTCGCTTGTTTCAAAAACACATTTCATCTACATTTAAAATTTTGTGCTCATTTTTAAGTATATTATAAGAGTAAAGAACTTGGAAAAAAATGGTTGCGAAGCATTCTTTAGCATGAAAAAACAACGGCGATCATAAAGTCGGCTAGTATTTACGTTTATTTACTCCCTTGAACATTTAGTCACGATTTCTTTTCTGTTTTTTGTACGATTTTAGTGATGAAATTATGAACGATTTCCATGAAATATATTTGTTCGAGATATAGTCAAAAAGAGTAAAAGCTAATGCACAAAATACTACATCAATCGATTCCAGGCTTTTCGTACAAACATTCACTCGCTATTACGAATGACGTTACGATGTTCGGCGCTACCAGCGGTATTATGTAATTTCACACCCAAAGATGTCTCTAGAAGACACAAAAAGCTTTGAAAGCGGAATTTCATATCATTTTTATAAGCACAATAACCCGCCACAAACTTTATTTAGAAAAAACTTTGATTACGATAGTACCCAAATCCATTTTGACGTCCTGAAGACTACGTAATCGTTTTAAAAATTGCAAATTTTCTTCTCTAAAAGATTATAAAGATTTCTTCTCACGGCACCTAAATTCGAGAAGGTCTACAAATTACCTGAACACTGCGCCAATGCTTCTGAAAAGGCTGAAATGATAGTCTGGCGCCACTTTTCTTCTCTAAAGCGACAGAGATTATGTCAATATTTATGTGAATATATAAATTACTAAATGCGGCTTACCAGTAAGCCATCACCGAGGAAAGGACGCAAAACTTTATAAAGTACTTACTTGATTGTTAAAGTTGAGTTCCGAAAAAATCATAAGCATCTGTAGCCTTAATTACATTGTAGGCGGGAGAATTTAAGAAGTAATGTATATAATTGCGACGTTGGAAGCATTCCAGCCTTCAATGCAATCATTGAAATATTATTGGAACTAAGTTTTTTTCTTGGGAGTGCACCTAATAAACTTACTTCGAATAGTTTCAATACGCTTACCTAGTAAGAGAATAAGCTAACTTTGATTAAGGTGTTCTCTCTTTTCTATGCAAGACAAAGCTGAACTTAATGTAAAATTTTTATACAATGAATTTTAATATAATTGTTAGTAAATCATTATTAAGTTAATTATTTTATTAACCTCTTCTTATTAACTTCTTATTAACCTATATTTTAATTATGAACCGGAAAATTAACCTTTCACCCTATTTATCCTATACGTTTACTCATTATCATGAACAACAAACAAACATGTACGCTTATTCTCAGATGGAGGCAATTTTTATACAAATATATGTTCATGCCGCCAAAACCGAAAGTGCTACTAATCAATCCCAATCTGTTGACATTTTATAACCGTTTTTATCCTGAAAAGGTGCACGAGTCCTCTGAAAGTGTTAAAAAGAGTATCTAGTGTTTTTCTTATTTGAAATAATTATGCATAAAATAGTAACCCTTGTAACTACATCGCCGAATATCACCCCATCAAGGCCGAATGGCAGGAAGTCTTCTTCGGCCTGATCTTCCGTCGTGTAATCCATCTTCTCTATAAGATGGTAATCACCGGTGGTAGATTGTCCGCTGCCCCAAATATCTTTTTGCAATTTAATTAGGCATTTGATCAGCGTCAATACTTGGATCGCCGGTCTGGTACGTTTTCTCCGCACTGGCGCTTTTTTGCAGAAAAACCTCTCTGGCTTACTCTGTAGGATAGTTACGCCTCAAGGGTGGTTTTAAGGTGGTCTTAAACTTGAAAATGGGTCGATCAGGCCTTGATAGGCAAAACGTTGCAATGTACTGCCTTTGACAAACATGAATTTAAAGTTTGGTACAAATATGTAGGGTGAACAATTAAAAATCGGTTGGCAAGGACTACTGCTGAGTCCTTAATTAATAAAATGAGTAAAAATTTTTTTATCCTTTCCTTGAGGGCAACATTTGGGCGAAAATATAAATATAAACTTTTCCTTTTCCTTTGTAACAAACTAATGCGTTTTAATGCAATCTATTGCTAGGGATCGAGAGATTAGTGTTCAGTCAGCTAATGTTAGCGTTCAGTTAGTATCTCATTGCTAGTAAGTATTCCAGACAAATACGAAAGCATTCAATTATATTTTTCAGATAGAACGTTTTTTGAAATTGCACATGATTTCCGTTTTTACCTCCGATGCTCTTCCAAATGCGGTTTTTTAAAAAGCTGCATCTTTCAGATCTAGTTTTTAGGAAAGCTTTTCAAACTGTTATTTTTCTGAACATGAAATGTAATTGAAAATTATTGCATTTCCTTTTTGAACCGCCATTCAAATTTGCGAAATAAATGTTGCATCAATCTAATGCCGTTGGAAGAGTAGGGTATATTTACTTTATGCCAAATTACCGAAAAACAAGGTGCTTAAGTGGTATCCCTTTACGTATTAATGAGAAAATAAATAAGAAAAATTAACACACATTCACGTCCAGTCCATGTTATAATCAGCACATCGAAAAATCCGTGAAAGGAGACGGAACCTAAATAAACCTTGTTGGTTTTTTGTTTGTTTTCTTTTCTTTTTCTTGTCTACAAGAAGCAGGTGTAAGCTGTTTTTATTGTTTATTTTTTTCATGTTTGTGTTGTGCTTTTATAGCTTTTGTTGTTGTTTTCTGCCTGCATGAAACAAAAAGTGCATTGTACACTCACAGCATTCATGCAGTATGCGACTATTTAGTTTGATTGTCGAAGCAAGTCGAGTAGGTATGAGGTTAAATCTTGTGATAACACGATTTTTGCTGCTCTCACCCATTGAATGAACAGATTTAATTCAGAAATATGTGGGTAATATCAGAGAGAACTAAATAACAAGAGGGTCCAAAATAACGTTGTTCATTAGCAGCCGTTTGACAGGTTGCTCTCTCACTTTAATTGTTTGTATGGACAAACATTCTGTCAATAGTCTCCTGATATGACGTTACGTGTACTGTTTTCGGTACCATTAGAACGAAAACATATGAAATAGTTTACAAATCGAAGGTGGACACAAAGGTAGACACAAAAGAAAGCACATAGGTAGGCACAAAGGTCGGCAGAGAGGTCGGGAATTAAAAAGAAAACATATGAAATTGTTTACTCAAACGTTCGCAAAGCAGAAGTATGTACAATTCTGTGTTTTAAGTCGACATGCGCTATGGTATACATATAAATGAACATGTGTAAAAAAAGCAAACCATAGGTATGTAGAAAAAGAGGTTTGCGTTCTCTTCATCGTTTATTTAGTATTGAGAGAATGTGACGTCTTACTTTCTGTGGTAAAAGAATTCTTGCCTATGCAAACAATATTAATAAAGAGTCAGGAGCGCCAATTGAGTGTTAATTAACAGCGTTTACAGTGTTCTTGAAAGCAGAAACATAAAAAGTAGTCCTAATCTCCTAGTTTGAATTTTGAAATAAATATTGAATCATCTTGACATGTAGTTGTCTCTAGTAATATTCCAATACATGCATCTACCATTAAGATCAGCTAGCTCATTTTGCTCAATTTTTTAAATCTCATCCTTTGAAACATATCCCATTTAGTGTACCACATTTGTAAATTCTTTACAACTTTAAATGGTTACGCCGTATTTTACAAAAATGATTTTCACCTTTCGGTTTGATAACTAAACGACTACTGAATAATTTTTCACTTTTGATGTACATTTATTAAATACTGCCACCAAATAGAGACTCGCTCTTTCAATTCAAAAAATTCGTTCCACTTTTCTAAATTCAGTGAGCACGGAATTTTTCTGTTTGGCCTTTACTGAAACTTGGCTGAAACTCGATCTTCATTCGTCGGAACTTTTTCATAATTCTTTCCAAGTGTTTAGAAATGATCGAGTCAATCGCATTGGAGGTGGTGTATTAATTGCCATATCTGCGTCAGTCCCGTCCAATTTAATTGAATTTCCCACTTCTCCTGACGTTGAATTTATCGCTATTCGTGCGAATATGCCTGATGAACATCTATTTATAACCTGCTCCTATAGTCCCCCAAATTCCGATATCTCCATTTACAGGAAACACGCTTCCCTCATTTCCCAAACGATCTAGACCCACTGATTTGG
The DNA here is from genome assembly GCF_014805625.2 of Glossina fuscipes. Lineage (NCBI taxonomy): Eukaryota > Metazoa > Arthropoda > Insecta > Diptera > Glossinidae > Glossina > Glossina fuscipes. The sequence goes on along the minus strand of NW_023998459.1, from coordinate 2,385,634 downwards.
TCGTTGCATTGGGTGACTTCAATTTGCCTCAAGTCACTTGGTGTAGCACTGATAATTCTGGCTGTTTGGTTCCTACTTCAACGTCTGATAGGGCTGTTGTGTTCTTTAGTAATTGTTTGATCATAATTTGGGTCAATATAATTGCACCCCTAATTGTAATGGTAGACTGCTTGATCTCTGCTTTGCCAATTTTCCCGAGATTTACGTAAATCGTTGTCCACCTTTTAGTTTACCTGAGAATCCTTATCATCCATCAATATGCATTTCCTTTCATCATATTAATGATGGTTTGTTGAATTGCCTTAATGTGCCAACTCAAACTTTTTTAAATAATTATTATGATTTTCATAAAATCAATATTTTATTACTAAAACATCGTCTTTCACATCTGATGCTTGATTTCTCAACCGGTAGTATTGAAAGCTTATTGCCATCGTTTTACAATACATTAAATCTAGCTATTGCTGCATCTGTTCCGATCAAGCATTGTCGACCTCGAAGCAGGTGTCCCCCGTGCTTTAATAAGACAATTAAATATCGCAAGAATAGAAAAAACTCGCTATTCAAAAAATATTCGAAAAATGGCTCTGCGCTCGACTATGTCGCTTACTCGGTGGCGAGGCATAGATTTAACTCCTTCAACCATCATTATTACTGCAGATACCTTCAGTTCATTAAATCCTCTCTGTTTGCTAATCCTAAATTCTTCTTTAAATTTATTAACTCTAAAAGAAAAATTTCCACATATCCCTCTCATGTTTCTTTTAATGACGTTTTTAAACGGTTGAGTTCTCTAAAATACAGTTGTTCGCCTGGACCTGATGGAATTCCATCATGTGTACTTAAATCTTGCGCTGTCGAGTTATGTGGTGTGATCACAAAGATGTATGTTCTTGTATTTAGGTGTTTTCCCTTCATGTTGGAAGAGTAGTTTCCTTATTCCTATCCACAAGAGTGGAAGTAGACAATTTGTTGAGAACTACAGAGGCATAGCCAAGTTGAGTGTCTTGCCCAAGTTGTTCGAGCGTATTGTGACTCAGCATTTGGCCTTTGCCATTAATTCGTATATTTCTCCGCACCAGCACGGCTTTCGTAAAGGGCGATCTACAGTCACCAACTTGTTAGAGTTTACCTGTCATGTTTTCAAGGCTTTTTCTAGCGGCTCTCGCACAGATGTTATTTACACCGATTTAAGCAAAGCATTTGATATGATTAACCATAGACTACTTATCTTTAAACTCCAAGCTTCTGGTTTCCCACCATACTTAGTGAAATGGATAAGCTCTTATCTGCACAATAGATCCTTCAGGGTTTTGTTTAACTCCATCACCTCGGATGAATTCCCCGTTACGTCTGGGGTACCTCAAGGAAGTCACTTAGGTCCTATTTTATTTAGTTTATACATTAATGATCTCCCATCGGGGGTTAATTCCAGCCAGATCTTAATGTATGCTGATAATGTGAAACTGTTTCCTTCCTTCTCTGTTGAATCGCAATCACATCAGCTTCAAGGTGATTTGGATAATTTTGTTGCATGGTGCTCTTTGAATTTTCTGAAACTAAATCTGAGTAAATGTAAGAAGCTTTCATTCTCAAGAAGGAAGTCATTCATTACTCACCATTTCATTGATTGGCACATTAGAGGACGTCGATTCGTTCACAGATTTAGGCGTTCTATTTGACCATAGGTTACGTTTTAACTTGCATATTGAGCTCTCGATTAGCAAAGCTAGGTCCGCGCTTGGTTTTATAAAAAGGTGGTCCAAAGAGCTTGATGATCCCTACATTACGAAAAGGCTGTACATGTGTTTGGTTAGACCCATAGTCGAGTATGCCTCTGTTGTGTGGTCTCCTTCATATAGGTGCTACGTAGATTCAATTGAATCTGTTCAAAAGCAATTCTTGCTGTTTGCCCTTAGAAATTTGGGTTGGGATCCGATTGCCTCTCTTCCTCCAAATGAAAATAGGTTGCTTCTGCTATCCCTACCGTCTCTTGAGAAACATAGATTTGTTCTTGGCGTTTCCTTTCTAATTAAAGTAATAAATGGTGCTCGCCTTCATTACTTGGTGAAATAAGCTTTAATGTCCATAACCGCTTCTCTAGGCACTTTATCTTGGTTAAGCTTAATCAGTGTAAATTTAATTATGAGCTGTTCAATCCGCTTAGAGTCGTTTGCAAGAACCTAAATGACGTCTACCACTTATTCTCGTTATCGGACTCTTTAAAGTCCATTAAAGCAACATTGCTTAATACGCGCGATAGATATGTCGTATTTAAACTAGCTTTTATCCTTAAAAAGTCGTTACGTTTCGAAAGTGAATTATTGTCAATTTATTATCGGTTGCCAGGCTTATGCATGTTTGCGATGGCTTAGGGATTCATTTGCAATTTGGTCCTGTACCGGTTGTAAGTGTGCTCCTATGCTGATAGTGTACATGCTTTTTTTTCTTTTTTCTTTTTTTTTTTTTTTCTTATTTGTTTTATTATGCTTATACTCAATTTTATTGTTAATTAATATAAGTTTTGCATTAAGAGCCAATTGAACTCGACTGTTATTTGTTTAGTTGAGTTTCTAGTATAAGTGGAATAAATAAAATAAATAACGTATATATAATCGGCAACTCTGTTCAAGCGCTGTAGTCATATTTTTCTATTTGTGGAAAAATTTTTGCAATTTAATTTCTTTATTGCGTTATACATTTTTAAAAGTTCTCAAACTTATTATAATCTATTGAACTTTCTGTGTGTTTATTGCGAAAAGTGTTCATCGCGGATATCGTACATGTTTTCCTTTAAATACATTAAAAAAAAAAAAAGAAAAAAAAATTAAAAACATCTGACTTTTTATTCAGTAGTTTCCCAAACCTTTTGAAGTGAGTGGTTATTTCACAAATAACAAGCAATAGACAACAATAAGGCCTCCGATCTTCCGGTGTTGCCAATCAGCGATATAACCCCTATTGATAAAAAATATATTGTTATTTCTTCAACCGATGCTCGAATAACAATTTCCCAAATTAGCCCTTTTGCTATAAAAAAAGCTCTAGATAGCATTACAACATACATCGACTCCATCTCGATTCTACGCGATGGGAATTTACTGGTCCTCGCTGGGAACCCGCGCGCAACCGAAAAACACATAAAGGCCAATTCTTTAGCTAATCTATGTGCTATTTCAGCTAAACTACATGAGAAACTTAACTCGGTTCGAGGCGTAATTTATGCCACTTGCTTAAAGCATGTGCCGGAAGATGAAATTGTTCGCGAAATGGGCAATCAAGGAGTGACTGAAATATATAAATTCACCAAACTGAATGATGACGGAAAAACACGCTCTCCTACAGGAAGGATTATTTTAACTTTTGATCGCTATCGATTACCGCGAACAGTTGATGTGGCGTGGTATAAATGTAAAGTAGAACTACACATCCCAAATACTATAAGGTGTAAAAATTGCCAACGCCTGGGTCATACGGCAAAAAGATGCCGTGCAGATGAAAAACCTGTTCCACCATTAACCAAAAATTATATTGCGAAACCAGTTACATCACTTGCCAAAGATAATATTGAAAAAACCAAAGCAACTGCAAATATTGAAACAATTAAAACAACAACACATATGCTAAAATCTAATATACCAAATTCTCCAGAATCTTCAGCTCTCAACTTTAATCAACAAATCACAAGTGGTAATGAATCCATTCTTTCATCCATTAATCAACCTTCAAAAACCAAAGCAACTGCAGATATTGAAAAAACTAAAACAACAATACATATGCTAAAATCTAATATACCAAATTCTCCAGAATCTCCAGCTATCAACTTTACTCAACAAATCACAAGTGGTAATGAACCCATTCTTTCATCAATTAATCAACCTTCAATTTCAAATTATTCACGTGCGCCAACCCGTTGCGCTTCAAATGGACCAAATCACCTAAATACTGATTATTCTGCTGGTAAGAATAAAACATTCACGAAAAATTCCTATAGCGACCTTTTCGACGGAGACGCTGACTTCAACTTAACCCACCTACCACTCCGTTTCCATGCCACTACAATTAAATAAAAATTTTAAAATTCTACAATGAAACATTAAGGGGCTTATTAATAATTTTGATGAACTCCGTACACTCATAAGTGATTTTAATCCAACCTTTATATCCCCTCAAGAGACCCATTACAGAAGCTCTTTTAATCCCATTCCAGCCAAATCATATACAGGATACTTCACGAATGCTGATGAAATTCATATCCCAAAAAAGGAGTTGGTGTTTTTATAAAATCAAATATACCTCACAAACGCATCAATTTAAGCTGAAACATATAAGTCATAAGTTAGCGATACAAATAATCCTGAAGATAAAATTTACAGTGCTTTCGCTCTATATCCCACCTTCGTAATCATTTTCGCTGCAAGAGCTCTATAATTTATTCTCCGTACTTTCCTCCCATTAATTATATGCACCGAATTTAATAGCTGCAACACCATCTGGAGCTCAACAGGAAACAACAGTCGAGGAACGGTTTTAGAAAAACAATCTCTGCACTTTAAACGAAACTCACGAAAAGCACTTTTGAACTGATGACATCTTTTCACATATTGATTTAACATGTTACTCTCCTTTGGTTTCCTGGTCTATCTCTGATGATCTACATAATAGTGATCACTATCCAATCATTTTGAAGTCCTTTGTTCCTCCAGCAAAACAGACCAAATTCCTCCTAGATAAAGCGGATTGGATCCATTACTCCAAGCAGGCCGAGTTATTTCTAAATTCAAAGCCATTTAATGGGAACTGCAACCATGATGCTGCTACTATATCTAAAGCGTTTCGCCGCGGCTTACCTCTCTATTCCTCAATCGAACAGCTTTCTTAAACGAGCTAGATGGAACAACACGCTTTCGTTATTGAGGAAAAACAAACTGGATCACAAATGGATGATTATTTATTGTTACCCAAAAAGGGCGATGCTCTATTCAGGAAGAAATTACAAAAATCAAAGGCACTTAGTTTCGAACTTTTTTCGAAAAGAATTCACAGAAATACATCAATGAAAGTCGTCTAGAACAAAATCAACGGATTCAAAGGGACTTCAAATCTGAACGAAATTTCTGTCATCTGCACCCCTAATGGAACTTTAACTGACGCAGATGAGATTTCTAATTACTTTGGAAAAGTGTGGTGCGAATACACCTCTGACAGCAACTTTTCTAGTGCTTTCATCGAAGACTCCAATTTCTCTTCCAAATGCTATTGACAGATGTGTCATGTCCCTGGAAAATTGTGATATCTACTTTAAAAATTGAAAGTTGCCTCTCCAAATCGAAGGGGAGGACACTTGGTCTAGACCACATGTCATGCCGAATGATCAGTGCTCTGTCTAATTCAAGTAAAAAGAAATTACTCGACCTATATAATACGATATTCTTGAGTAGCCATATACCCTACATATGGAAACTGGCAACAGTTGTTCCAATTCCTAGGCCAAAAATGACTCCATCGCATCGGATTATCGCCCAATTTCTCTTTTACCTTGTCTCTCTAAGGTATTAGAGAAGATTATGGCATCTAGATTATCTTGGTTTCTTGAGTCCAAGAACCTGATAACAAACCAACAAGTTGGTTTCAAGCGGGGTAGAGGGTGCATCGACGCTCTGTTACGTATTGATTATTTCACAAGCAAAGCAATTTCCGAACGAAATCACGTAACAATTCTCTCAATTGATTTTGAAAAAGCATTTGACAGAGTTGGTCTTCATGTTATCTTAAGACTCTTGAAATCATGGAATGTTGGACCCAAATTCTTCAACTACATCAAATCATTCATGTCGCATCGGCGGTTTGAAGTTAGTATCAACAATCATCTTTCTGATTCCTTTCCGCTAAAGAATGGCATTCCTCTCTCTGTCACGCTTTTCCAGATCGCCTTCAACGAAATTAGCAAAATTCTTTGCCGTGCACCAAGAGTGGAACACTGTCTCTACGCGGACGATGTATACATTTTTACAAAAGAAAAAGACAACACGAAAGCAATCAACATCCTCGCATCTATTGGACGAGAAATCTCCGCATGGGCAAACTCGTCAGGAGCTAAAATTTCTATACAAAAATCAAAAAAAATGCACATATGTCGAAAACAAATGTGTGATGCAGGAAACCTACTGATGCATATTAACGACCTACCAGCACTAAATGTGCAGACGCTCCATGTTCTCGGGCTCACGTTTTCCAACAATTATCGTTGGAAAGCACACTGTCTTCGGTTAAATAACTCCCTTTTAACAAGGGTAAATTTCATACAGTACGTTGCTTGGAGAAGCCATGCGCATATTAACACTATTGCTTATCTTACAAAAATGCTTGTGTTAAGCAAGATTGACTATGCTTTGATAATTTATGGCAATAGCTGCAAATATAATATCAACATCCTTAAACCGGTCTATCACCAAGCCGTCAGAGCAAGTTGTTATGCTTTTCGGACGACGCCCATAAATAATATTATAATTGAAACTGGTTTCCCAACGTTAGAAAATAGACTGTATGAGTTAAAAGCTAAAATAGTCCCTAAGCTTCTTAATTCAAACAAATCCATTCTCGGTGATGACGTAAGAAAGATTATTATTGCGAAAAAAATTCCAAAGTCACCATCTGCAATTGACCATTGTTTGTACGTCGCAAAGGAATTGAACATTCCTTTAAAAATTTTCCGCTCGTTTGGTGTTAAACCCCATGGATTTTGAAAGACTCTGTTGACATCTCGCTGTCTATGCACAAGAAAGAAGATACTCCAAATTACGTCTTCCGGGATCTAATAGCTGTCCAACACTCAAGTATTGGAGAGTACTGGTTGGAATCCTTTATTCACGGACGGCTCAAAATCTTCTGGCCTGCCTCCTGCTTGTGCCATGGTAGATGCTACAGAACGGGTTCTTCTCAACCATTACAATTCACGAAAGTACTTCAACTTTCACTACCGACGCAACATCCTTCACGCTGCGAAACTTGCCCATAAAAACATTTGTAATTTTTTTTTGGTTGCTTGTAGACGCTTCCTTTAAAAACTCACTGGAAATAATTTCAGTTTCCGGCACATTAATCTCTACTTCCGTTTTTTCTTCCGCTACCATGGCCATAACAATGACATCGTCATCATCATCATCCCAAAAAGCAGACTTTTTCGAATTGCATTTAACAACAGCTGCCGGACGATTTCTTCTAATACTTATGTCCAACTTCTTCTTTATTGGGCGGCCAAACTCTTTCATAGGTTGAATGCGTTTAGCCATAATTCCTTACTTAACCAGTTAGATGCATACGCACAATTCATAAATTAACAAATTTATGTTTTCATAAATAATTTTTTATTTTGTATTCTTTTTCTTCCTATTATTAAACGTTCAGGTCGAGCCAAAAAGCTGGATAAACACCCTACGGAGACCTTATTACGCAGGGCTATTCAGATTTGTAACTTTGTTCTACAAAGAAACTAAAAAAACTGGGCTTAAAGCTTTCTGGAAAGAAAAGTATATTGTAATTTTTTATAATAAGAAAAAAGAAGACAAGAACAAATTCCTTAATCAGCTTGGTTGCTTCAATACATGTTTGTAATTATCAAAAATGGAAACAGATAAAAAAGGTACAAATAAATATGCAAGTGAAATAAATTGAGACAATCATTTATCACCTCCATCAATTCAAGAATTCCATTACAGAATTATATTTCCATTTAACAGAATTCCCAGGATATTTTTATCACTTTAACAGAATATCCGAGGATATTTATTGAAAGCGGAGGATATTTATTGTGCTCTCTCAATGTTTATATTGATTCATTCGATGTTATGCTCGAAGGGTTCTTTTAGGGATTATACGATTCACTGCAATCATTTAAAGAAAAATTACTTTTCTAAAAAGATGCACTTATCTTTAAACTGCAATAATAGAATACTAAAAATTGGACATGATGCGCATTACGTATGGGCAAAATAACCACATCGAAAGCTTTAATTAAAGTTTGTAGAAACTTTAAAAAATCGCTTAGTGTTTCTTTTTCGGATGATTTTAAAGAACTTCTTTTCCTAAGAAAGTTGAAAACTGCCAAAATACTAATTTCCAGCGTTTAGACTATTCAGCGTAAACCATGAAAAAATGCCCTCATCAGTGCCGTCCATTACCTCGACAGCATCAATATCTACACTAAATATTGACTTGATGAACAGGTCACGACATTTAAAAGATTTTATGCTTTACTGGCATGCATTATTTCTATACATTCTACAGCTGTTTTTCTTTCGAATTCCACCGGCACGCATTATTTCTATACATTCTACAGCTGTTTTTTTTTCGAATTCAACTGACACGCATAAGTTGATAGAGATGCTGAAAATGAAAATGTATTAAATGTATCCGAGTTATGCCCATCTGCATCAAAATGGTCACGAACTATCTAATTAATTCAAAAAGGAAGAAGGGAGAGGAAGAGAGAGAGAGAGAGAGAACATTTCTGACTAGCATGAAAAGCCTAGCGAAATATATTTTGTCACTCCTAGGAAACCGATGTCAATTTATTGAAGAACAGCACTTGGATTAAGTGTATAGCACATATATCACAAACCACGTCCTGTGCAATAAAAACACGGAATTGTTAAAGATAATATAATGTTATTGACTAAAATTGATTTTGTCACATTCAAAGCAGACTCTTTCATTTGCAACATAACTAATCAAACGCATCATTCAATTCTTAATTTCTTAATTTCAAGCGTGCCTGCGGTGGCGCAATCGCACTCCTTAAAGCGAGCTAGAAATTTGTTATATGTTTACTACTTGAGTCAACTGTTTTAGACTTATTTTAATTAAACGAAAAATATCCCGACTTGTTGATGATGTTTGTAACTACTCATTAAATTAATCTCCGAGCGGCCTTGTAAATCCTCATTTAAAGACAATTTTGTCTCTAAATGCCTAAAATGCCCAAAAATATTTGCTTTTGGGCTTTTTTTTGCGTGGTAATTTATATTTTAGGAGAATTTTAAATTTTTTAGGCCACTTATTGAGAAATACAAATAAAAAATTCAGGGAAATGTACTTGTTCTCTAAGGGGTTTATCTTCATAGAAATCATATTTAACAGCAACAACACTACTACTGCTACCACTGCCCTTGCTCGATGTTTTCGGCCGAAAACAAGTTTAGGAATACTTCATTAAATGGCTGTTTCCAATTGTAATGCAGATTTTCGGCTACGTAATTATTTCTTTCTACTTTCTGACAATTCTTGTACGCAAACAGACTGCGCGGAACACTGCCTCTTAACGATTTCTGACTATTCTTTGCACATAGTTGTACTTGTGACTGCGCGGATCACTGGCTCTCAACGCATTCTACAAGCGGTTTTTCGAAGTATGGCGCACATTTGTTGCAGGAGTTCTGATCAAAATATATTCTGTAAATAGTTAGTCCGTATTCGTTTACAATTGAGAATAATTAAAAAACGAGTTCGAATTTGGTATTTCTGAGAGTAATTCAATGAGACAATTTTCGAGGTCATTTTCTCTCTCTTAGGCAAACTCTTTGTACATACATGTTTATATCGAAAAAAGCTTTTGCTCTTGCGTTCGTGGGAGTGAGAAATCGCATACAGCTTATTATGACTGCAGAGAGATGCCTATACTCATTATCGGTCATTGAAATTATTAACGGTTACCTTCAGCAACGAAAGCATCAGGTTTTGTATTAGATTTGTAGATCAAGCCTGTGAACTAACCAAGAAAAGCCTTAAAAAAACGACGATTTCATTAGCTTTTCGACTCCGAAAATAAATTCCAATGATTTCAATTTAGCTTTGTAAAATTAGTAAATGTACAATGTATTTCGGTATGAATAAAGAAATTATCGACCAATGTTTGCTCAAATCGTAAAAACATCCTGCGCTAGTGTCGATTTATGATATTCATCCATAGTCGCGGGTACAGAATCCATTAAACGTTCATCAACAATGAGCTTCAAGAGGCGATCCTTGATTTGGCCACACCTACACCAATTATTTATTAAGAAAACACAATAAACTTGAACTTTTATACTTTATATATTTAAAAAAAATTGTGCGTTTTATTTCTGAAAATACAGTTTTCAGGTCAATTTAATGAAAATGTTACACTGACACGTTGATGCGCGCAGCTCAACGCGTAGCTCCTCCACGTGTCTCAGCGCCGTTTCTGTCGTTTGAGCGACGTCCGCCTCTTGGGCGACGTTAATTACATGGTTGCGCATATGCAGACTCTAAATGTACGAAGACCGGGGAGCACGGCGGTGTGCTCGTGTTTGCGACGCGGAGCCTGCTGGCAGGATTTAATATAGGTTTGAGTTGGTACCTCCGCTGCGTCTCCCATCAATTAGGCGGAAGTAAACTGCTGCAGGAGACTACAACTCGCAGACGATATTGGCCTCGACGTCCGAGCTTCCTATTGCGATCGAAATTAGTCCAATAACGGTATGTTAAAAAAATTCGGAGGCGGAATATATAGCAGAACAAGAATTTATGGGAGCAGACACCAGATAACCAGATACACTTATTATACGATTATCCCCACATCGTGCAGGTATTCAAACAAAAAATCAACGGAGATGATTTACCATTCGACATAAAGGAGGTAACCACGAAAATAGTCAAGTCGAAAAAGACCAGGTCCCGATTCTGGACGCTGAGAGGCGACATCCCACTTCGCACCGCGCCATATGGAAGGTTCGCAACTATTCAGTTTTTCAACAGTTTGCACTCTGCAAAGGTCAGTAAACGCAAAGGTGCTGCATGTTGACCCCGCCCACTTGAATATTTCATTCGAAATTATACGAAATATTACAAAGTTCGTAAACGTGTTGCACCAGATCCAAATAAACAGAAGGAACTGTATGGTGGAAGAGGTGAACACTTACTTAGGCAGCTATTTACAGGTGGACTCCACGAGCTCGTGTGGGCTTACCCTAACGAAACTTTGAAGCCAGGATCTTTTAAAGAAAATATTCATAAAGCTAGCGGTCGAAGAGAGGAAAAGAACCAGGGCGTCAGTGGAGATTGTAGAAATGTTAGAAAAATTGACGTCATCGTGTCGGAATGGTCCCGCGGCTTCAAGTCCGGCAGCGACTACTTCCTCATCAACAGAATGGAGTAGGCGCCTACAGTCCAGGAGGAGGAAGAATTCGAGCCGTTTGACATCGATGACGAGGTATACCACGACCTCATCTTAAATCGCCTCAGCGGCGAAGAGAAAGGCGTCCTGAGACTGCTCACAGGATACGCTATAGCGAGGTACATCGATGAGCAGCTGCAGTGTGCGTGCCTCGCGGACCTAATCCGGCCTAAAGAAGATGCAAGCAAGGATGTGAACGGCCGAGTTGTCGCAAAGGAGCGTTCGGACAACTGCATTCTCTCCTCACAATACTTGCAACCAGCGTTCCCGAAAGCGAACGGACAGAAGGCATTCCAGTAAGCATATAAAATTTTTTATGCACGCATGTTACAACGTATGGTGGACAGCGAGATCGGCAAACAAATACAGTCAATTGAGGCGGCGCAGGTTGACTTTTTCTGGCGAAGAGGTTCCTGCAAAAGCGGAAGTACCCACCGCATAAATTTATTTGGGTACGCGCTCTTCATGTTGCTGAAGGGTATAAATTGGAGGGAGACCGAGGACGAAAACATATCGTCGTACTAAGGCATCAGCTTCCCCGCGCAAACAATGAATTGAAAAATATTTTTTTACATATTTTTATTTAAAAGATTCCCGATAATATACGTAAATATCATCAGTTATTGTTATTAATACTTTAATAAAACTCCACTAAAATGGAAAATGCGAACATTTCACCTGCTCAAATATGGGCTTCTCTAGCTTTAAATAGGAGTCAAGAGCCACTAACAAGATAATTATTTATAAAAATTGTATTTTTATTGTTTTTCTTTTATGAAATTTTTTTTTCGAAGTCCTCTTCTACTTTATGATACTGAAATGGGAGAGTACTGGTGGTATGTTTTCTAAATATCTAAATATCTTCTAGCTCTATTTTCGTCAGTGCGAAAACTTTGAAAAACTTATGAAACTGTTAATGTTTGCTTGCTTTTCATACATATTTATATGGAAGCTACTGATCGATTTAACATTAAACTGAGCGTAACCACTGTAATGCATTCTCGAGGCAGTAAATCATTAATTTGAACTGACTGTGTTGTACAATGTTACTACTATTCACATTTGTTTTCATAAATTTCACGGGAAGTTTTAAAGCCTCTTACAATGACAAAAAGTCATCAACCAATATTTGCTTTTATTATAAGATTTTATTATACTTTTCCCCAATTTTTAGCGGTATAGAAGAAACCTTCGATACTCATAGTGACATCCTTATATATTTACGTTTGGCCTTGAACAGAGGGATTTTCAGGCAAAACTATTTTCTACTTCCGTAAAACAAGCAACGTTTGTGCCTTAAAAACTAGCTACATTTTCTTAAGTTTTCTAAATTACTTGATATAGTTAAAACAATTCTTGGAGTTTTTCTTTAAATTTTTAAGTTTATCTTTTAACCAAAAAATACCACTCATTAAAAGCAACGAATAATAAAAGTTTTCGTTGTATATTGTAATCTCAATGAAATATCAGTGTATGCTTCTTTTTTTGTTTTTATAGCTTAAATTTTATTACACTCAAACAAACGAGCCTAAAGTGAAAAGCTATTTATATAGATTAGGGTATTATATTTATAGATTATATATTATGTATTAAATTTATTTAATTTAGTAAGAAATTTTTAATAAAGTGCTTCCATCAACTCCTGTCAGTAGCTACGAAATGTAATTTTCATTTTTTTCTCAACCTATTTTTTTGTTTATAATGTAATCGTATAACCTTTAGTCTCAGCTTATTATATTAATGTAAATTGTGACCTTATAATTATAGGGCACGTATTATCCACTTAAGTATTATTATTAGTTTACAATTGTTTATAATTGTTTAAAATATTTACATATATATACCAAGGAGGGAATATTTAATGCAAATACAATAAAGAAAAGTTGTTATTATTGTTAACCTCTTGTTCCTTTTTAATGGATAATGTAATTTCTACCTAAGATCAAGTGCAAAGACTACTAGAATACAAATAATTTTAGGTATATAAAGCTGCCATGGTTTGTGTGATGGCTGGCGCTGATTTTATAAACAATAATAATAATTATTTGCCTTCAAAACATTTCATTTTTAGATCAGTGCTATTTCAATCTACCACAAATGTGTAAATATGAGACCAGAACTTGCCCATACATGGCTATCATACCCAGTGAGGAGTACACATACATTCGAAGTTGTGTTCTTTGATAACAAGGACTTCTGTAACTAAAAAACAGACATAATACCAACACATATCACATGTCACATAATACTCACACGTATCACATCTTTTAGAGAATGACACCATAGCATTATCACAAACAAAATGATTTTCCCCTTTCAAGTCCTCACCGCCCGCAAACGTAAATATGTCGATATCGACGAATTTAAAGTGCAAGTATGTGTTTGCGCATTCGACTTATTGTACTTGAATAGAGCGCCTTTAGTCTCAAAACAATTCGCGGAGAGAAGAAAACTTTTGAAAGAACATTTTGTGGAATAGCAAGAAATTTGGATGTTTGCTACCGCTGTAGATACTATCGACGTTGATGAGGTGCAACTGTCTTTAGAGTACTCAATGAAAGGAAATTGTGAGGGTCTAATGGTAAAGACTTTGGAAGTTGACGCCACATATGAAATAACAAGAAGATCACGTAATTGGCTTAAACTTAAGGGAAACTAATTGTCAGGATGTGGCGACTCATTACATTTGGTGGTAATTGGTGGCTATCGAGGTAAAGAAAAACGTACTGGCAGCTATGGTTGTTTTCTGTTAGCCTGTTATTTATTTATTCCACTTATACCAGAAACTCAACTAAAACAAAATAGCAGTCGAATTCAATTGACTCTTAAAATAAATCTTAAATTAATTAGTATTAAAACTTAGTATAAGTACAATAAAACAAATCAGAAGGAAAAAAAAAAGAAAAAAAGCATGTACACAACTAGCATAGAGCCACACCCACAACCGGTACAGGACCATATTGAAAGTGAATCCCTAAGCCATCGTAAACATGCATAAGCTTGGCAACCGATAATACAATTAATTTTTGATTCATAATCACTTTTTGAAGCTAAAATTTAGTTTAAGTACGACATAGGTAAATTACGCGTATTAAGCAATGTTGCTTTAATGAACTTTAGAGAATCCGATAATGAGAATAAGAGATAGACGTCATTTAGGTTCTTGCAAACAACTCTAAGCCGATTAAACAGCTCCTAATTATATTTGCATTGACTAAGGTTTATCAAGATAAAGTGCCTAGAGAAGAGGTTAGGAACATTAAAGCCTATCTGACGAAGTAATGCGGGCGAGTCAATTGTACCATTTATTAATTTGCTTAAGAAGGAAACCCCAAGAGCAAATCTACTTTTCTCCAGCGACGGTAAGAATACCAGAAGCAATCTATTTTCATAGGATGGAAGAGGGGCAATCGGGTCCCAACCCAAATTCCTAAGGGCAAACAGCAAGAATTGCTTTTGAACAGATTCAATTGAATCTACGTAGCACCTATATGAAGGAGACCACACAACAGAGGCATACTCAAGTATAGGTCTAACCAAACACAAGCACAGCCTTTTCGTAATGCAAGGATCGTCCAGCTCTTTGGACCATCTTTTTATAAAACCAAGCGTGGACCTAGCTTTGCTTAACGAGAGCTCAATATGCAACTTGAAGCGTAACCTATAATCAAATAGAACGCCTAAATCTGTGAACGAATCGACGTCCTCTAATGTGCCAATCAATGAAATGGTGAGTAATGAATGACTTCCTTCTTGAGAAAGAAAGCTTCTTAAATTTATTTACATTTAGTTTCAGAAGATTGAAAGAGCACCATGCAACCAAATTATTCAAATCACTTTGAAGATGATGTGATTGCGATTCTACGGAAAAGGAAGAAAACAGTTTCACATCATCAGCATACATTAAGATCTCGCTGAATTTAGTCACGCAGGGCAAATCATTGAAGTATAAATTAAATAAAATGGGTCCTAAGTCGCTACCTTGAGGTACGCCAAACGACATGGGGTTCATCCGAGGTAATGATGTTAAATAAAACTCCGAATGATCTACCATGCAGATAAGAGCTTAACCATTCCGCTAAGAAGAAAGGTAAGCCAGAGTCTTGGAGTTTAAAGATAAGTAGTCTATGGTTAACCAAATCAAACGCTTTGCTAAAATCAGTGTATATGACATCAGTGCGGAAGCTAACAGATTGGTGACCGTAGATCTTCCCTTTCGAAAACCATGTTGGAGAGGAGAAATATACGATTTCCTGGAAAAGGCTATATGCTGAGCCGCAATTCGCTCGAACGGTTTAGGCAAGACACTCAACTTGGCAATGCCTCTGTAGTTCTCTACAAGTTGCCTACTAGCACTTTTGTTAATAGGAATAAGGAAACAAGTCTTCCAACACAAAGGGAAAACACCTGAATTCAAGGACTTGTTAAAAATCTTTGAGATAAGACCACATAGCTCGCTAGCACAAGATATAAGTACACATGAGGGGATTCCATCAGGTCCAGGCGAACAATTATATTTTAGAGAGCTCAAACCTACAAAAACGTCATTTTCAGATATAACAAAGTTAGGAATTGAAATCAAATTAGAAATCGGATATGGATAGTTTGCTGATAAATCAAAATGAGCAGTTGAAAAGTACTGTCGGAAGTATACCGCAAACAGATTTGAGGTTTCATAATCATCCGAGGACTCGAAGCCATTAAAAGACACACGCGAGGGATTTATGGAGATTTTTCTTTTGGAAATAACGAACTTAAATCAGTATTTAAGATTAGCAAACAAGGAGGATTTAACAAACTGAAGGTATCTGCAATAGTATTGGCGGTTGAGGGAATTAAATTTATGCGATGCCACAGAGTAAGCGAAATAGTCGAAAGAAGAACCACTTTTCGAAAATTTTTTGAAAAGCTTTTTTTTATTCTTGTAATATTTAATTGTTTTATTAAACCATGGGGGGACACTTGCTTCGAAGACGGGACTACTTGATCGGAACGTATGCAGAAATAGCTTCAGTAAGCTATCAATACTTCCCACTGAGAAATCAAGCACAATATGAGAAAGATGTGGGTTTAGCATGGAAACATTGATTTTATGGAAATCGTAAAATGTATATGAAAAATTTGAATTTGGAACGTTATGGAAGCTCAACGAACCAACATGCTTGTAATGAAAGAAAATACCCAATGCTGGATGATATGGATCCTCAGGTAAACTAAACGGAAGACAACGATTAACGCAAAACTCAGGAAAATTGGCAAAGCAAAGATCAAGCAATCTACCTTTGCAATTAGGGGTACCATTGTATTGAACAAAATTATTATCAAATAATTCAATAAAGAACACAACGGCTCTAGCAGATGTTGAGGTAGGAATCTAACAGCTAGAACTATCACTGTAACACCAAGTGACTTGAGACAAATTGAAGTCACCCAACGCAATGACTATATCGGTAGGTTTAGATTGCTTGGCCACTTCACAAATAAGGGCGGCCTGTTCCTTATATACAGAGATATCCTAATTTGGGGGAATATAGGAGTAGGTCACATATAAGTGTTTATTAGAAAATTTCACTCGAATGGCAATAAATTCAACGTCGCGAGTGGTTGGAAATTCAAGTGAATAGGAGGAAACTGCCGAAGAAATAGCAATTAAAACACCACCACCATTGCAATACAATTGATCGTTTTTAAAACTTGAAACGAGTTATGGAAAAGTGCCGACGATTGTAGATCCGGCTTTAACCAAGTTTCAGTGAAGACCAGACAGGAAAACTCCGTGCTCACTGAATTTAGAAAGGTAGAACGAATTTTTGAATTTAGGTCCCTAACATTTTTATAAATGTGAGAAAATAAGCCTGAAGAAATATTTAATTTTTTGAGGGGGAAGGAGGTACTGCATTAGCATTACGGGGTCGATCGCGAGGTATAAATTCCTTAATTAAGAATCTACCGGCCACAATGGTTTATTTAACATCAAATCCATATTTTCAGTCGGAACTAGAATTTTAAAAGATGAGATAGCTCTAGATTGAGAAGGAGCCAATTTGAAAGTACTAATGCGCTTTAAGCTGACAGAAGGGGCTTTCGCTACCAGATAACTTTTTATGTTATCAATAGATGTATCTGGTGCTAGTTTTGACACAAATATTGCCTTTCGAGGAAGAACTGCCTTCAAGCTTATGTCATCTGTACTAGGAGCAGCAGGGTTCACGGACGCGGAGTTATGAGTTGGAGAAAATATGGAAGGGGTAATCACACTAGCACGAGCAGCTTGTGCGACGTGCTCAGTTTGGCGACCACCGTTTACACTCGAACAGCCAGGACGACAGGACGTTATGATCATGACAATGAGGAATGTCAAAGTATTTGTAAAATTGGTACAGGTCAGTCTTAAATTTTTTATAGCTGCTTACACATCTGTCAATAGAATTGGTTTATTAGGTTTTTTTGACGAAGATTTACAAACTCATGCAGTCTTCTTTAAAAATTATACTTTACCGGTAAAAAAGTCTTACGTATGTTGCGATAGCCCATTAGATCCAGATGACTGGCCGGAATCAGCGCAGGTATGGCAAATAAAATGTGCTGATCTCTCTCTTACTCCCATATACAAGGCTGCTGCAGAAATTGCTGATCCTGAAAGGGGCATTTCATTAGGTTTTCCACACTTCGTACGTATTCGAGATGATAAATCAGCCGAAATGGCAACTACTGCTCAGCAATTGGCCCATAAGTCCATTGGGCTATGGGATGATTCATGGATTGCTCCTTCTTAGCTAAAAGAGATACGTATAGAATTAGAAAAAAACTGCGATAGATGCATTAATATTTAACACATCACACAACTCTTTCCTGTTTACTAACTGGTTAAGTTTTTTAAACGACTTTTAATATTCTTTCAGTTTTAAACATCTAACTTTTATATAAACGGGAACAGTATTTAAAGCCGCTTCGCAATTTCGCATTTCTTAAAAATCTGTAAAACGCAGAAACTATTTGTTTTTACACTTTAAAAACCACTAAATAGTCTATATATTGTATACCATTGTTTAGAAATAAATTCGTGAAGGTTAAACCTAGGCATTAAACTGCACCCTAAAAAGCCAACATAATTTAAAATGTGTTCTGAATTCTTCTTTAATTGTGAACGGCTTAATTTCAGCAACATATTTTGCTATTTTCGAATTCCTTGAATTTACGAGAGAAATAAATACTTCTTCTTCCTGTGGAAGAAGCTAACTGCAGCAAATATTTTTAGCTTCTCATCTTCATCTTATTGACTCTATGCAGAATTTCTAAATAAAATCTAGATAGTTGTCGTTTGCATCTATCTAGTTCCGCATATGTCGAAAGTATGTATTAAGGGATTAAATGTCCGAATAGTTTAAGAAAGTGTTTAACGAGATTTCTAACATACGCGAAGTTTTATTAGTTCTTCTCAATCACATATTTCACGAAAGTACTTTAACGTTCACAACCGAAGGCAGAGCTATTCTTCACTCTGCAAACCTTGCCCATAAAAGCAAACTCAAAACCGTCATTGTTACCGACAGTTTGTCTGTATTACAAGCTATTCGAAACCCTTCGACTTCGAGATGGAGCACCATCAACAAATTAAGAAATATAATTACTACACCCAACGGAAAAATTAAAATGTTATGGGTACCAAGTCACATCGGTTTATTGGGAATTGAGCAAGCTGATCGAGCGGCAAAGTATGCTTCTTCTGCTCCTCTAGTTATGGATGATGTCATGGGAAAGTTGAATCTTCAAAGATACATTCGGAGAAAAGTTAAAGTTAAAATTGCAGAAGGAAATTTACAATACCATCATCAACACCACTCTTCCATTAAACCTCAATTAATTCCACCTTTGTATCCAACAAACGTTGAGAAAACCAAGATCCAAACATTTTCGAGAATTCGCCTTGGTCATACTATCGCAACTCACCAATGGATCTTGAAGAAGTCTTCCTCCCCAATCTGCAGTTGTGGACCAACTCTAAGTATAAAGCACATTCTCTGCGACTGCCTTAAGTTTTCCTTGGCTAGAAGTATTGCATTTGGACCGACTAACCCTTTGGACATTCTAAAATCAGCTTCCGAACAGAATATCAATTCTATATATTACTTTATTAATACTACTAAGCTCAGTATCTAATATACATATATTTATATTAGAGCCGATAGCCTGTGTTGCTAGTGCTCAATGTCTTTTTTTTTTAGTCTAAGAATTTATTTCATTAGTCTAAAATTATAATAATAATAATAATAATAATATTAGTAATAACCTGAACGTAGGAGGATATCTTACAGCTCCATTGGACTTCGCTTTTTTATCCACCAATTTGTAAAAAAATTAGTACCAATGCGGACAAAATATCATAAGCAAAAGTGACTTCCAAAATGTAATTACGGAAAATGCATTCACTAGCCAAGGCTTAATTCGATCCGACGTAATAACATATTTGCAAATTTTGTATAGTGCAAAGAAAATTGAGTTTACCTCTCTCATGCCTTGGTATTACTTCGTTATATATTTCTCCTGCTTCACTCTCTTCATTATCATCATCAATTTCCAAATCTTCAATTTCCTGCGTGAAGCATTTACATCTAAGATAGTCAATGTGGAGGAGAAGAAAATATATTTCAGATTACTTAGCAATCTTTCGCTGTTTGTCCACTACTCACTTTTCAATTAATAATTGTATTATGTACTTTGTAAATATCGGTTTATACACCTTTAGCAAGTTATGAAAGGAAACATTAAAAACACGATCTGAAATAAATCTTTGTTATGGGCTTACATGCAAGGAATTTCCCGTTAAGAAAACCACAAATTCACCTATAGCAGCATAATTTTGACTTTCGTGCACCTCTTTCACCGAAAATACTAAGCCCTTTTCTTTTGGCATTTTGAAACCTACTCTATTGATGATTGTGTTTTTAGCTTTTTTTCTTTCTGTGGGATGGTACGATTTTAAAATGGATGTGAGGCTTCTACGGGTTGTCTGGACGCTATGTTCGGACTTTTTGGAATTAAAAGCCATTGTAGTATCAATGTGTACGAGTAGATAATTATTTTACATCAAGTGTTTGATACGTATGTGTGACTTTGATTATATTTCTATTATTAGCATAATAAACAAAGGAAGTTATATTTATTTTTTCGTATTTTGAAAAAATGAAAATATGTAAAATTCGATAAGGACCCTATGAAAAAAGAAAATTTGATTAAATATTAGGGAAGTAATATCTTAACACAAACGGTTTCAATTTAAATTCTTCTAGATTTTTTTTAAAAAATGTGTATAAATAAAAAAAGCGAATGCAAGGAGTCAATCGTATTAAAAAGTTTAAAAAAATTGCTTTCTTAGGAATCTTTAATAGATTTAATAGCGACCATCTAAAAAGAAAATACGAACATCACGGTTGTCAATAGGGGCTCTGGCGCAATGAAACGTTGTGTTAGTCAAGTCATTAACTCCAAAAGGTAATTGCAATGGTGTTGCCATATTTTTAATAAGTATCAATGAAATGCACACAATTAACATATGGTTTGATAAGTATAAATAAAGAAATAAACAACGTAAGTGGACTAACATAAGGAGGCGTGATTCCTATTTTCGAATTCGGGCTCCACTGGTCTTATTTTTTACAAAACTTTGTAGGAATTGAAAAATCATATGGTTTTGCATGTATAAATATGTACACATGTGTATATACACAAATAAAACAAATAGAAAAAAGCGAACAAGATAAAATAAGGGCAATTAATTTCAAATTTAGAAATTATTTATCTAGTTTATGTTTATCTTACACTAACGTACGTATAATATGTCATCCGCAATTTTGGTTTATGACTTGCATTATTTATAAGAACTAACAAACAAGCAAGACCATTTATTTTAAAGTGGAAATATATTCATAGTTGTTTTTGATTCTAAAACGAATTGTTTTTGTTTACACTTTCCTGTTAAACAGTAGCGCGGCTACCCATTGTGTTTAACCCTTGGAAGTTTTTAACTCGAAAACGAAAATTAGGCCTCGTTGTATCAATCCCCTTATTATAAAATATCATTATGTGAAATCAATAGTAAGAAAATTAGTGAAAGCTTATTGATTTATTAGAAAGTAATGCTGTTGACTGACTAGCGTCAAAAGGAGTAGCATGTGGTTGGATTTCACTGACGTAGTTTACTGAAACAGAATGGTTATTTAAACGTTTTGAATTAAAACACCTATTTCAAATTGAAAATAGATCCCTTTCACTGCGTGCTTTTTTCTTGTAAAATATATAGTGAAAAAACGAAACTTTTAATAATATGATATAGCTAAACTAAACTAATATTAGATGAACATAAATTAGATAAATAACTCTGAAAGTTAAAACAACCGTCTTTCCACCCTCTTCTGTGTTTTCTTTTATCTTATTTGTTCGTATAAATATACAACCAAATGAAGCTTCACTTATATTCGTACCAATATAGCCGCAAATAGTTGAAGCAATAAATTATAAAATTTTTTATGAAGAAGTGCACAAATTTATGTATATATAAGCAAGTAATCCATAGTTGCAGTAACAAAAAGTAAGCTATCAGCAGGTAATCACGTATATAAAGTTAGCTTTCGTTTCCCAATTGTTTTACGTCACGTACGTGATAACATTCACCATTGTTTGATGGATTTAGTTTTTTGTTTCGCGTATGCACTATTAAAATGCTTTTACTAATAGCTATGAAATATATACCTTCCTATCTATTAAATTACGCAAAAGTTAAATGGGTCATGTTCTCCGCTAGTATTGGTTATTCGGAGTTACAACCATAAGAAAAGGCGGCTTATGGCTGCTGACAGGCTGATGAGGATTTGTTCTTAGGTCGGGAATAAAAGTTGAACATATGGAAAGCAAAAATGTCCCGCAACCCGAAAAATTCTTCAACTTTTCGAAAGCTTATTTTTTTTTTTTTTGTTGGTATGTTGAACAGAGATGGACTAAGCCAATAGATTTGTGGCTTATATGTCCAAATAATAAATTGTTGTAATTTTTAGGTACGATTATGTATAAAACGTAACAAAAAAAAAAAAGAGCGGCCGTAACTACTGGAGTGAGCATGTTAAATGTAATTGTGTGTGTGTGTGTAAGTGTACTTGTTGAGTTCTTGAAAGTCAGACAGTGTTGCAAACTTTGGCTGAAAACGAAAAGGAATGCTATGGTAATTGAAAATGATTGAACGCAAAAAAGAAAAAAAAAAAAAAAGAAAAGAGGAGGAAAAAGAAAAATTCTAAAAGGATAAATTGGATTTTCTAATAAAGCAAGTTAGTTCCCCGAGATGACGTACATTTTTTGCTGCAAAGAGTTCGAGGAGACAGCCATATAACTTGAAGAAGCTAAAGGAATCTCTAATGCCATCAAGCCTGTGACATCTGAAGATTAGATGCTCAGCAGACTCAACAACATTGCAAACTTCACAAACATCACATGGTATAGCGCGAATCATTTTTAAATAAACTTTGTCATAAGTGTGACCACTCATGAGTCTATAAAGAATTTTGATTTCCCAGGAATTAAAAGAAGATAAAGAGAAGGGTTTGAATTGAAATGTGGGATTTCATTTATAGAAAAGACGATTGGATTTAACGCGCGCGATTACTTTAAATTCGTCGTTTAGCTGTTGAAGGATGTGGTTGCGAATTGTCCGAATTGCTTCATTGGGACTATATTTGATGGACAAAATTGTCCCATCAACACGAGCTCTCCCTGCATGAAACTCGGCTTTTACATTTAAAAAAAAGCCGCAGTGGCCAGGTACCCAAACGAGGTGACAGTCATCCACTTGAGATTCGTGCAACGTCTTGTGAATGCCAAACACATATTGATTTTCTGCATCTCTTTTATTTATTAGAAGTAGAGCTGACCTGCTGTCGGAAAAAATAACAAAACGTCTGATACCATCGGAAATAGCAACCATGATAGCATGTCGAATGGCGAGCAACTCAATAAAAGTTAAGGAAAGTTCCTCTTCCACTTTGACTCGAAGTATTGTTTTAGATAGATGTTTCACGACTGAGAAGCCAGATACATTATGTCCGACGGAACCGTCAGTGGCATATATATCATTTCCGTTGTTGTAATAAAAAAGGAGCTTTTCTTGGCATAACAACCTTATACAAGAGAAGTTGACATTTTGTTTTGATGTAGAGATCGGTTCGAGAATGTTCATGAAGACTTTGCATTTGTTGGTAATGAAATTTAAGGGGGGAATTGAATCTAACTTATCAAAAATATGATGAAGTTTTTGATAGCAAAAAGTATAGGGAAGTAGGTTCTAGCAGACATGATCACAAACTGAAAGGCACTGTGAATTGATCAGAAGGAAGATCAACTTTAGACAGACGGTCCATAAGGAAGTTGCGTGAAATGAAATTTTCTATTTTCTTGACGGAATTGTTACAACTGTGGAATATCATGGGGGAGTGCTGACTTTTGCCAATGGAAACATTGGACGTGTTCCAGTTGAAAGATAAAATAGTTGAGTTCGAGAAAGTTAGATCCAAGACACTGCTCGCCGTGCGACCGCTCCGGTTACAGTGAAAGGTAGTATTGCCGTTATTTAAGACACTGAAACTGCTGGAATTGATGGCATTTACAAGGATTTTGCCTTTGTTGGTAGAGACTTGATCGCCATACAGGCGGTGTCTTGCATTGAAATCTCCAGCGAGAATCACATTTTGTTCACCGTCAAGAAAGTCGCATAATCTCTGAATCTCATCACGAAAGGTTTGCACATCGAGACTGGGTGGAAAGTAGCATGAGGCTATGAAAAGATTCGGTTTCAGGTTGATGGTTTTGATGATGATGATGTCAACGGCGGAGTTATATGGAATACGTCTGAAATTGACACCTTTCTTAACTAATATACTAACACCACCTTAGCCATCATTTCGGCATTTGGTGGCTGAGGCATAATTCGAAACTTTAACTTCGAAACAATTTTCATCTTTCAGAAAAACTTCACTTAGGATACAAAAATCAATCTTGTTTGAGTTTAAGTAAAAATCTAGAAAAGATAGGTTACGTCGGACACTTTGAATGTTATATTGTAAAAAGGATATCATGTTGAAACTTGAGAAAGAACCCCGGCGGATTTCCTCGCAGTACTGGGTGCTCGAACGGGGCAAGAAATAGCACAGATAGACATTTTTTCTTCAAATTCTTTAATAAGATTGTGAGGGATCATCGGACGGACACTTTCTTGAATCGCGAGAATTAATCTTTCAAGTTCTGAAGACCGCAAACAGTTGTTTGAAATTTTCGGTCCAAGAAGGCTTGTTCCAGACGACTTGGGGGGTGTATTGGGAGAAGGCTTGGTGGGTGAATTGATAAGGGATTTGGAGGGAACCAATTTCCTTTTGACGACAGCATTGTATTTTTTTTTGGTTAAGATTTTGTTGGCATTTTGATTATCATCCTTGGTCGAAATTTCAGACGTGTTCCCCAGTGGAGGGAAATTGCCGTCATAAGTGATGTCATCGAGACATTCGAAATAATTTTCGGAAAAATTCTCTTTGACCTCCTTATACGAAAGATTTTTAATCGCCATTATCCTGTTGATGTTTAATTCAATTTCCCTATTAGGGCAATACTTATTGAGAGCGTTGTGCTCACCTGAGCCACAGGACAAGCACTTCATCGCCTCACAATTTACACAGTTAAGGCACCTGCTCTCTTTAGCTTTGCAGAATTTAGATACGTGACCGTATCTGCCACACTTAAAGCACTGCTTTAAAGTGGGTACAAAGTATTCGACCGGCAGTATACAATAGTTAAATTTTATTGCCTTAGGGAGGGCTCCCCCTTTGAAGCCAATTTTGATGCTGGTTGTGGGAATCCACTCGTCTTTGTTGTTGGGATTTCTTCTTTGGAAACGGATAGCGGACTTAATCGGAATATCGGATTTGGCGTTTTTAATTATATCATCGACACTATATGTGCATGGGATGTTTGGAATAACTCCAAATCTCTCAGTGAACGACCTCGGTATGTACGGCTTAAAAGAATTAAAAGTTGTCAGCAGGGGTAGAGCCAAACTGCTTTTCAGCTC
>NW_023998459.1:2317120-2359936 GCF_014805625.2 Glossina fuscipes | reverse complement strand
TCGGTATGTACGCTTTTAAATTCTTTTTATTAAATTCATTATTAATAACAAAATTGTCGGCATTGGCAGCAGAGCTGAAAAGCAGTTTGGCTCTACCCCTGCTGACAACTTTTAATTCTTTTAAGCCGTACATACCGAAATTCTTCAATTAATCATAGAAATAGAGACTGGAGTTAATAATGATGCGATTACCTTCTACGTCCGCGCACGTTTCGACAAAAATGACAAAATTGCAGTTGGAAAGGCAATCGTACAAATTAATCTCGAGATTTGGGGCGGCTGTGGCATCAGAGGGCTTGTCGGTAGCCTGTTTACTAGGCAGAATTAAAATGTTTGCGTTAGCTTCTCCGTTATCAGATAAAAGAATATTATTCTCACCCATTTTCGATCTCTTGGTGTGCCCAGTGGCGTTCATGTAAAAATTTTCAAAACAGTCTCTATTAGTAGGATTAAGATCAGACCCAGTCTCCATAGGGCGACGGACTGATATTGTTTTGGTTCTTATCACAGGGAACACAAAAAGAAAAAATCAATTCCTTCTTTAAAATTGTTTTCTTTGGTTATTTTATTACTTTATTAAACCTCTTTTCCTTTTTTCAAACATTTAAAATCTCTTTCTTTTTTTCATTTTTCCTTTTTTTTTCACTAACACCGGTAAATACAAAAATTATCCAGCTGCCGTTTGCGGAGATGACGTGTTGTGTCAAGTGTGAATGAAAATGCACTTTTTGAAGAAAGCTTATATGGGAATTTGCAAATGATATGATTTTTTACAAACAAATAAAACAACAACAAAAAAGATAGAAAAAGAAACAAAGAGAACTTCTTTCAAGTTTAAGTGCTACACATCATTTTTCAGAAATTGAAAAGGAGGCGACAAATGCAGTAAATTATCATTTTAAAGTTTATTTGTCAGTTGTATTGTATTCGAAAAAAACTTTGAAATAGTGGAATAATTAATAGCAGTAAAGGGTTTCCGATGATGCCACAATATTTATTTAGATTGTTTTTTTTCATTAACCAATTTCCAGATGATTATTTGTTTGCATGCCAATTATGCTATCGCAATTTTTATGTTAATTTGTTAATTTGTCCTTCCCAAACCATATGTTAGTTGTTTACATATACACATTTTTTTACGTTTTCCTATACAATAGTATACAAATGGTAAGAAATGCAAGCGCCACTACTTCTCTTTGTTTGTCCCACAGAAATGGGAATATGAGCAAAGCTGCATTTGTTCTCAGCTTATTATTTGCCAGTTCCTACAAAATTTAATAAAAAGTTCCACCACACAAAGGCAAGAATGCTTCTTTGCGTCCGTACTCGACATCTTGTTTTTTTAATTTTTAAACAATTCGTCGAATATTTGCTGCCATATAGTCGCAATAAGGAGCTGATTTTAAAATATGCGATGTTAGCTGAAAGGAAATTTTCGGTATCAGCCATGCATAGCATAGCTTTTAAAGTTCTCCTATCTAATCTTTAATATTATTTTGCCCGATTGTGATGGCTAAGCTCGCGCATAAACAATTTCTGTGCAAAGGAGACTTCTTGCGGTATGATTGAAACGACAAAAAATTTATGCAACGTTGAATATATTGAACTTTCGTTTGATTTTAAACATGCTAAAGATATTTTCCTTGACAAATGTTTGTTTTGCTCGACCAAATATGGATTTTTATGTTGAACTAGATCTTCTTACAGTATAACTCCATTGTGATATTTTCTTGGATGTTTTAGAATGCGAAAGTTCCTATGGTAAACAAATCATCAAATGATCAAACCAATAAATTATGTACATTTTACGTAATACTTTATGATCGTAGTTCAGGTAACCAAGCATCAGATTGTAGTGACCATATATCTTAATAACGTTTGTCTAAAGTTCGAATAATGCAGATTGTTTTGAATATATTTGTATGCCAATTCATTTGATTGCTGCTTTTACCAATTTACTTCAAGTGAAACTGTAAAACTGTTTTTTCATTGATCTACGAGAAAAGTGAGCTAAATCGCTAAAGACAACATTCTCATTGAATTCGAAAACATCCTGCAAACGTTTTTTAACTCAAAAACATTTCCTAAAGTTTTCCAATCGCGGGGAATTCTTTATTTTCTCTGTATCTGTGAACTTGATAAACTTCACCACCGTTCTTAACAAAATTATTTCTTCTCCCAAGCGCAATGCAAAGTTAAATTCGCCTAAGGTTAAAAGAACATAAAAAGGTAACTAGAAAATCATTTGCTTTGTTGATTAAAATGTTTGGTGGCAAAGCACATTAAACAACACAATGTATATTTATATGTTTACACTTGTAGAACTGCATACAATTGCATGCAATTGTAGGAGATGACCGCTCATAAACTCATTATTTATTACAAAGTTAACGCGTAAATTTTGTGAGTTTCAGTACAGATGCTCACATGTTTCGGAATTAACAGTTTGATTATAAGAGAAGTAAATGTTTATCGTAGTTATTAAGGTGACCATAATTTCTTGCCAGAGAAAGAAAAGTAAATACGGGAACTTTTTTTCTTTGTCTTTATAGGCGAAGTTCGAACTTTTTGGATTGTCTTTTTTGTTTCTTTTGTTTATGTTATTACCGTACTTTGATTATTGCGATCACATTTTTTCCCGTTAGTATTGTAAGCAAATCAAATAGCGGCGTTGAGACGCCCAGGTCTCTTTACGTCAATGCGATTTTATAGAAAGTTAGAACCGATTCAAAAAGAATCTAGGAGTATTAGATTGAATTCGTTGTTTTTCATGATCTACTATGTTTTTACTGGCGCATTATTTCAATTTATAAGGCCAAGAACACCTTTTATAGGAATGACGAAGCTTGTTTTTTAGATAAGCATAAATAATATCCTTCTAATTTACATCTTCAGAGTTTTACGCCTAGTTTAGGAATTTTTATAAAATGAGTTTTTTCTGAACACAAAGTTTTTGATTCAAGATCTTAAGTAGACGAGAAAGGCATCCGCCAAGTCAATGTTCGTGACTTAAAATCTCAGTGTGGTGGAGTTAAAA
Source organism: Glossina fuscipes (assembly GCF_014805625.2). Classification (NCBI taxonomy): domain Eukaryota; kingdom Metazoa; phylum Arthropoda; class Insecta; order Diptera; family Glossinidae; genus Glossina; species Glossina fuscipes. The sequence continues at coordinate 2,356,899 of NW_023998459.1, read as the reverse complement.
ATACGAGGGGAAGGCGCGTTACTATATCAATTTATAGGAAAATATGAGCAGAAATACATGGTTTTAGAATCAAAATCAAAGAAAGCAACATAATTGTAAACAACAAATATATGGAAAACACCGGTACAACATGTGAATGTTAAAGCAAATCAAATTTTTGACTGATTATTGAAGGAAATAATTAAGAAAATGAATTTAAAAGAAGAAACATAGAGGTGGACTCCCATGACGCAATTAAATAAAGTGAGAGTATGTAATTGCTTAAATTTTCTGATTTGAACACATTATTTTAAGCGGAAAACAAACTGAAATGGTTGCCTGTTTTTCATATCTTATAAAATAATATTGAGTAAATTAGTACAAAATAATCATAAACAATATAAATCTGAATTTGAAATAAGTTGTCTTTATTTTTCTTCTGCACATTTATATTTGCGTTTTATTTGTTTGCATACATGTAACACGATATGATTTGCCTATTGCCACAAAGTCTTGTCGGCAAACTTGTTTCCCCATCCCGAAAATAGGAATAAACCATCATCGTGTCGGTTTCCTAATACTTCTAAATACTTCTTAATACTTCTCGCTTGGTCACACTCATCAGAGACTGCGGAAACCACCTGCTTTTCTTTTTCTCTTTCATCTCTTCATTCTGGCTATTACAGTGTTACGCAAACAGGTGACATCTCCTGATTAAAAACAAAAACTGCCGAAATATTATGTTCGACAGCATTTTTCCAATGCTGGAATGCAATAAAGAAAATATTTTAATTTATTTTTATAAAGGCTGTACAAACTTCTCTTCTAGTTATTTATTACTTATTAATTAAAGTGAAGATTGTATAGTAGATATTACGATAACGCAATAAACGACTTTAATTATGCAAACCCCGCAGTAAACGACGATCACGAATAATGTCGACAATAGCGTAGTTTAAACTCAAATACTAAGGGATATGGTACAGAATGCAAATTTCGAAACTCTCTTTGGTCACTTCCAATTTTTCTCGACATTTGCACGATTGCTGGTGTAGTCTAACACAATAATAAAAATTGAGGGATATGGAATGAAATTCATTCGCATCTTAACATTTCTACTTAACACTTGCCAATTCAGCGTTAACTTACAAGTTAGGTTTGCACCTGAAGAAAAAAATCGATAACAGTCTTTGAAGAAAAGGAATATAATGTTTTCGTCTTGCTATCTTTGTCTCCAAAATATGTAACTATTGTAGTTCATATATAAGACTGAAATCTTTTCGATAACATTCACACATGCCAAACCGGAATGAATGAATTTTTTCATGCAATGGCAGCAAAGGTCTATTTTACTATTTTCAATACGTCACTGCTACAATTGCGAACAAGATTCTTCAATATTTGAATACAAGGTGAAGCTAAAGCATTTGTAATATTTTTTTGTTCTTTTTTTTTTTTTTTACTAAAAGTTTCCAAACTATTCTGGTAAAATATATTGTATAATTTGATTGCGAGAATGCATCAGATGAGAGGAAATATGTGCTTGTATCGAGACAGACTTTAAGTCGAACATACTCTGTATGAAATACGTTTACACTACACACACACTCTGAGAGGAACATTGCACCGTTGTACGGTATATCACCTTAACCTGCTGCTGGTATTGGTTTTACGCATGTTTGTATACGTACATATGCGACCAATTTACTCAGTTGGCTGAATTTGTTGGTTGGTAATTTAGTTACGTATGAATCATTGTCGTAAGCGCTATTATTTTTGTCGTAAGCGCTATTCTTGAATCATTGTCGTGTTAGGACTTGCGTTTTATGGTGATTAGTTTCGCAGCAACTCTTTGACGGGTTACTAACGTTAAAATGGTCTGAGCTAAGTGCTCGACTTTGGAATAGTGCATATCATCACCAAAACAATCGCAATACAAGTATGTAGTGAAGAATCATATTAAAAAAAATAACTAAACAAAGTGTGTTTAAAATATAAACGAAAAATTTAATATGCGCTTAAACTGATTTAAAATTATTCACTACAAAACGAGCTACATTTTACTTTAACCATTTAAATAACTTTCAAATAATTTTAAAATTAGAACACAAACATTTTGAACATTATTGCTCAAAATTTATAGTCCATCAATGTTACGAGTTTTGTGTCTAATTGCACAATTTCTTTATAATTAATAATTTATAACAACAAGAAAGGAGTTATTAAGTAACAAGAATGAATTTGACAAAAGTGAAAGGGAAGAAAAGTGAAAAAAATAATACGTTGAAGAAAAAAATTAATTACTGTATTAAAAGGAAAAGCATTCAATTAACAATAACAAATCTGTAGATGAAAAATAAAAAATACATGCGATTATGTTAACAACTATTTATTTATATTAGTGCAAAATTTTTTTTTATTTCCTTGCTTTTATTTTCATGGTTTAAGTTTTCTTTCTTTTACTTACGCACAATTCTAAACTTGGATTATAACTAAATTAAATTAATGAAAGAAGTAAAAACCCTAGAATTGGGTTGATAAAATGAGGCCAGAAGTATACGATGTAAGTACAACCTTATGTCCTAAATAAAATGGAATGCTACTTAAGAAAATCAATTTTCATATAAAATGAAAACATTAGATATATATTATATGTTCATACATAAAATATGTTCGTTTTTTGTATTTGCTGTCCGACGCAATAATATATGTTAAATTAAAACCCTTGGTAAATTTAATGGTTCTGCTATATATGTTTTATAACGACTTTATCGGATATATTGAGCTCCCTACATTGTACACATTTAAAGTTGCGCTGTAAAAAACAAAATATAAGCAAATATATAATATAATTCGGCTGAAATTGCGATTTCGACCTGAAAGATAAGCATAGAGTAAAAAATATAATTTTAAAGATTTCTGTTTATGATCACTAAGTTTGAAAATTTTATAAATTGGTCAATGCATTCATCGATACAAATTTAGAAGTCTTTCCTCAGTATAGTACTCTGTCAAATTGTGTGGAATTGCAAAATATCTCCTTTATATGTATAAAATCGCCTATATATATGTTTTGATTTCTGCTTTGCATGTCTGTTAAAATTATGATTATCTTTAAGAAAACTTTGTGTAGGAAAATAAGTTTCCTTGTAACAACCGTCAGGCTTGGTTACGTGGATTCATAGTCTCAGACACTATAAATACATCCGTCTGCGAAATAATTTGCTTATTACCTTCTTATTTTTACCTGGGGCGTTTAAGTTTGTGTTAGTGCGCAATCACTTATTTGGTCATTCTATTGAAGAGATTTGCTAAAGAGGATAAGTAATAAATAAATAATTAGTAATTATAGATTTTTTGTTTTAAACAATTTTAAAAAAATGTTGAATAATTGCAAAACAAAAACCAATGATTAAATTTTTCTATTACGTAAATTCATGACCAGACTTATTATCTCCAAACGCAGTCTTGTGAACATGATCTACTCGCTATAAAACTGAAAAAATTTGGAAGGCTAATTCGAATCGTAATTGACGTTTACATTGCGCTGTTTTCATCGTCAATATATTTTCATTTTTATTTCTCTTTTAACCTTTTTCACATGGTCCTTTATTTGCAATTGACTTCATTTTTTTAAATATTTTCTCACGATTTTTCAAATAATATTTTCATTTAAGTTATCAGAGAAGTTTTATTCTCTTTCAATATCTCAGTTTATTATAGATTCCGACTTGAAATAGAAACTTTATTATTTATTACAATCGACACAAATCCGGTTTTTCGGGTTTTCGTAACACAAGCTTAAAGTAAAATTTGAATTATTGAATGTTAAGAAAATATTAATTTATGTACTAATGGTAATAACATTGGCTATATAAAACAAACGTTTCGTGGTTTAAATCGAACTTGAACATAATCTTTCGGACGATTGTTATAATTAAATTTAAATATTGCATTAAAAAAAAACAACAGTTTATAACAATATTGTCGTCGTACTTTCAGTAAAACATTTTTAAAATAATCTGAAAACAAATATTCATATTGAAGTTGGTTAATGGATGCCTTTACGTCACCCTCAAAAGTGAATCTGTTGGAATCTGATGTTGCACAATAAAGTTGATAAATAATTAGCCAAATTAATTATTTCGTAATTTTTGCACAAAGTCCTTCTTTGGCATACTTATACAGTAGGCAATTCCAATTACATTGCAAACACTTACGAAATCCGTCCCTAGTTTAGGTGTACGAATTTAACTTAAGTATTGGTCAGGTGTGTCGCAGTTCGTTAAGAATATTTATTTATTTGCTTAATTTGATAGTTATCCAAGGGTCACCCCAAGCTGAACAAAGCTTTCTTACTTACGTTATAGCCCTTTGCTCATTAGTTGAAAAACATATAGGTACAGCAATGTCATATTGTTTCTCATATGAGAAAGTTTGAATTTAATGTGAACAGGCTGCCTAAGGAATAGTGTAGGGGTGAATAAAAGACATGAAAAGTAAAAGAAAAAAAAGGGGTTGGTCTTGACAGTTGCTCATAAACCCACATGCTTCTGGTGATTTTTCAATTGATTTATTTTTTCCAAGCAGTTACCTTTTTTGCCTTTACTTCTTCTACATCTTCTTTTTCAAAAGAACGACCTAAAAAAAAAACGAATTACAATAATGATGAATAGAAACAGAAGAATTAAAAATTAAAAACCTTACGAATTGACTTGAATGTGTTATCCAGCTATTTTTTGAGGATATTTCCGCATGCGTACATACAATATTATTATATGCAATGCATAAAAATGAACAAAGTATACAAATGACATTAAAACGTTGCTATACTTTTGTCCAATATTCTTTTTTTATTTTCTTCTCCCTTCTCGAAGAGACAGAAAAAGCTCTTCCCTTTTTTGTTGTAGTAACAAAAATTTCTGTATAGACGGGGGTTGCTTCCATTTACCGTATATCATTCCGGTCGTTTCTATTATTGTACGTGTGAATACGTTTCATCAGAGGTTAGGTTAATACAGAAATGTAAAAAATGTAAAAAATGTAAATTGTCATTTATTAGAAATTGTAGCTAGACTCTCTTTGTTAATAACGAAATTTTTCAACTTATATAATTTCCAAGTCTTAAATCATGCAATGCAATTTGAATTCGGTAACACTTTAGAGCATTGCAGTGTATGTACAATTGCATCAAATCTATAAACCGAAACTAAACATTTTATTGCAGTCGACGCCCTATAGTACACATTTTACTTGAAATGATGGGTTAACGCGAGCAAAAACAGGCAATAACAACGGCACAATTTCAAAAGCTCTTAAGTAATACGTATAAAGAATTATTAAAAAACAATGGGGGGACTGAATTTCAAGTCGTGTTTTCAAACAATAAAAACGTGGAATATTATTTATTACATTTCTTAAACTGCTACGCCGAATTAGTTCACTATGATTGTTTAAACAGCATCGCCGCTGAAATCGGGAAAAATAGCGTTACACCCATTGAAATTTCTTTCCACTTCTTTCTCAATCTTCTTTGTAATAGCTTTTTCAATCGAATATATCAAATTTTATAACGCTAAATACTAGATATCGCTTATTCCAATCGATTCTGTGTTCGATTTCGAATATATCATGTATATATCCATATCCATATATATACCCTCATACGCTTTAACACCTTATCAATGTAAATTATGTACTGCTAAGGGATTGAAGTTTTCTAATTTTGTTATGTTTGCAGGAAATACTGTATATGTACATATATTGTATTACCGCAAGATCTGTGCTTAGTCTACGTAGATCGTCCGGTCGTGTAATTGGTAATTTCGAACACCGACAAGTTTTCCAAATTTATTGTTAATTGGTTGGCAAACGACAGGTAAAAATGGTCTTGATTACCCCACTGACATATTGAAATAAAAAAGCCGAGATACAACTGTGGAATATATTGTCGTTTATTTCCATTTTACACAAAGTTAAACTTGATGTCTTATATTGATGATGCAAGACATTTTAGTTTGTAATGTAAAGATGATCTCTCTTACAAAATATGCACTAAAATTTATTGTGAAATTCCGTGATGGCTACGCTCCACGCTTCTGACGTTATTACGTACGAAATCGAAGACACAAAAGCAAAGAGAGCAAAATGTAGCTCAATTATATATCCGCATATACGGCAATGCGGTGTATTTGTACATGTTCCTACATATAAACTGAAATTCTGTGAATAAATGCTCAGACCCAGCTTAGCGTAGCAAATTTCTTAGATAAACAATTTCAAATACTTTTGTTATTTACATTTGAATTGTATATTGGATGTCAGAGAGAAGTAGAAGTTCGTGTACAATGTGCGTTTATGTACATGGCAGGGATTGGTGTTAACGTTTACGTATGTATGGCCGTGTAGGTGCGTACACATCTGCAAACAAGTTGAAATATGTTGATGGTGTTGAGAGCTGCACCTGACCTAGCCTTGTACCCTTGCAGTGTTTTGTTTGATGATACTTTGAAGAAAAGAAGAAAAAACAAGTAAGAAAGTTATATTTGGCTACGGCCGAAATTTGTATACTCGACGGCTTCTATTTAATCGTACCAATATCCTTATCGCGCTACAATAGGGTAAAATTGGTATTGCAAGTTATTACTACAGGGCAGCATGAAAGAGTTTTAGAAGTTTTCTGAATTTATGTGTAAACAATGTATGTCCATCTATGGTGGTCGCGGCCGTCTATTTGAATTTTTTAGGAAAGAAATCTATGAAATGTTCCACTGCAACTTAAGAATAATAAGTAATAAATATGAAAAACTAAACCAACTGAAACTTAGTAGTGTATGGTAATGATAATTCATGAAATGACCACGAAAACATTTTGCTTTTTATAATATGGAAGGAGCAGGCTTTTAAATCCCACTATATCTTAATTGTAATTATTTAACAGAGCTGTGTTAAGTCGTCAGCAGAGTTTTGCTATTAGAAATGGTAGGTGTCTTTGCTAGTTAAATTCGAATTTATCTTAAAAAAGAAATCCAACCATGCCGAATGCAATAATTGCGGTAAGCTTTCATACCATTGTGGATAGTTTTTCCATAATAACTGCATAAACATCTTGGCCTTTGTAATTCTTGGGATAATTTGGCAGAGGATATCCTAGAGACAAGGTACAGAGGACAACACGATGGACTCTGTTGCTTTGCTTCCTCTAAGCGAAAATGAAATTATCGGAACAACACCAAAAATCTGGGTTACATCGAATTCATTAGAAAAATCTGTTTGGTCAATTTGTAGCTTTTGATATAGTCATGTGCCTTCACCAAAGAATGCATTAAGCGTACAATATATATTATTTAATCAAAAAGCTGATCAGATTTATGTTAAGCCGCCAAAAAGGACTCTCAATTTTGTTGTTGTGCTAACGTATTCATGCATCCAATGATATAGTAGTTGCTGACCTTTGGTAGGATGTGACTAGCGATATTTGATTCTAGATGCATTTTCAGCTTATTTTCCAAACATTTAAACCGATAATTGTCTTAGTTTTGGCAACCTTACAGAAGCTAGCTAGCTACCATGAATTTGAAATGTCAATCCCTCTGCCAAACACCACCCACTCGAACCGTGTTTTTTGCAAAGTAGGTAAATTTTTGGCCAAGTGAATTTGGCCACTCAAAATGTCAATTAGGTGTGGTGGCTGATAATTTGTTGTAGCTGGAAGGGTGACAATTGATATTGAAGTAGAATAATCACTATGTTTCGATTGTAAGGGGATAACGACAAATTTTTATTCCAGGATAGTAAAAGCAAAGAAATGATAAGAGACTCAGTTAGACAGTTAACTCAAATAGACGAGTTGCGACGAAATATAGTTGAGACGTCCAAACCACAATTGGCACGATAAGGTACGAATGAGCCATGACGCTACAATCAGCAGCAAATTTGATTACAGCGAAGATTTTTGAGATTAAAAGGGAGTGTGTCTGGCAATGGCGAAATAAGTTTACATTGCGAACATTGCGACAACATATGTGATGGTTTAAATTTCCAAAACGAGAACAATTAACAATTTAGTAGTCTTGTGAAGCTCAAAATGCGCAGTAAAAGCGACAAGGCCATTTTCATCACGCGAAGAAATTTTTTTGCCAACTCGATACTTTGGCACTCGAGCCTTAAACTTACCGGTGAATTAACGTAAGCTATACTTACTGCCTTTCTGCACGCCAAAAACTAATGAGTGACTGAAAATGAAAAAGCTTACTATCACGTCATTCTTTTAACAAGTCAATGTCCTTTGTACAATTAACTTCAGTAGCAGCGCGAAGTTTTTCAATTTTACCCAACTCATGGTACGCCGTTTGTCGCCAGTCAAAAATGCTACCATTAAAGATTTCAAAATTCTATAGGACATGGACAGATTACTGGGACCTTTTCGCAATCTTCACAACGGTCATTATTGACGATTGTCGATTTATTTGGTTTTTTTTTAAACATCTAATTGCGCATTAAGTTTATCTTTAGGATCAAAATACATCGAAACGAAATTAAGGCGAAAAGTTCTTTGAAGTTCTTCACTGTTAATTACCTTTAAAAAGGATTGCGAAAGTTTTCTTTTTTTCCTTAGCGTATTCGGAAGGAATTCGCGGTATTGGCTGATCGTAATTTAAACACTTGTATGATTGATATGTCGATGTTGTTAAGTCCGAAAATTAACTTCAATTTTGTTAAAATCTATCTCAAACAACTATTTTCTGAATTAGTACTTTCTGTGCAGCCCGAATATTTAATCTGTTTTCATTTTTAAATACGCAAACAAACAAAAATTTTCAGAAAGTACGCACAGGAAAAACGAAGGTAGCAGATAAATTTTTCTTTTTGATTTTTTCTCAGGACCAAACATTTTACAAAGCTCTGTTTGCCCCTTGTTACATTTGAACTTTAGTCACCGTTAATATTTAAACCATGTGCTGCTTTTTTCAGGAATATGGACCAGTAGAAATGGTCTTTTTATTAGATTTATTAATTTTTTATTAAAAAGAGTTCAAAAACCAAGAAGAATGGGGAAAACAACAAAAATTCACAAAAAAAAAAAGACTTCCGCACTTTTGGGTGGTGAACGTTAGTGACAATTCATGAGCGAAATGGTTTCATACATTGTGCATACCGGAAACTCATAAATACGTTTGGATGTTTTTATTAATTAAAAAGGATCTATGAATTGGCAATTCCGGCTTTTTATAGAGTCATATCTATACACCATAATGTGTGCTAAAAGTTGAAGATAGCTGAAGCATTTCGACTTCGAAGTGTATCCATCTTGGAAGGCTCTAATCCTTCTAATCTAATTTGAAATCCCTCTTCTTTTTATATCACGGCTTACACATCGGAAATGGCGTTATCAGTGTAGGGGAATCATACAATTTTTTCTGTTGAGGGAATTGTAATGTAAAATATTGGCCCATTTTCTTATTGACAGTGACTACAATTATCAAAAACTAAACGTCCACACGTTTGGCCAAGGATGTGCACAAATTAATATGCAAGCATACGCCGGCAGTGGGAAAATAGTGAAATATAAGACTCTAGCGTGGCCGTACTAGAAAGTGATTCGGATTTTCATTATTGTTACGACGACCGATATGAAAATACCTCTTAAGCGAGCAAAAAAAAAAAAGTGTTAGGATTTTTCGAGAACCTTGTTTAATGAATTTTTAAAAATTAAATACCTAGCACAGAAATGCGTGACGTGCTAATATTAACAGATAAATGCGACTTTTAACATATAAGCTAAATAAGTTTTTATTTATTGATTGGGTTTCTTGAAAACACACTTTAATTCTTTATGAATCCTTTATTGAAACACAAATTTTTATTTTAATTTAATTTAATATTCTTTTTTATTTAAAGAACTTAAGATGTTAATACTATTGATGTCTGTTAATGAACTGATTTTGCTTAAAAAAATTACCTTATAGGAAACCTTTGGGTTATTCAATTATCGGCAGTCAGCACTTTTATGGAATAAAGTTTATAGTAGGGTGCAGTAGGAGATTGGTGGAAATGTTCATAGTAGGGTGCAATAGGAGATTGGTGAGAAGTGTTTACAATGATTTCGTATGACACTTATTGTTTATGAAACTTTATGTTTGTTTATTTTATTTATTAGGGTGGTTCGTGAATTTATGGATTTTGTTAGGATGCTCCTTAACTTATATAAGTTTCGTTTTTGTGTTTCCTTGATATACATATATTTGCATAGAGCGTAAAAAGCATTGATATTGTAAGGATTACTAAAACAAAATTAAAAAATTTTGATAAATACAAATAATTGTAAAAGCACACTTAAAATATCGTCAGAAATTGGAAAATATTGTGCTCTCACCGCAAATGTGCACATGCACATATTTGTGCAAAGATTTTCGTGATATAAGTGAAAATAGACGACTTTTCTCGTTTGCGCGTGTTAATACTGCATTTCGTGTAATTTTTATCTTTTACACAGCTTTGTCTAATGGCTGTAATGATAAGCTTACATGCTTATAGTTGGCAAGAAAAAGGAAATTTGAGTCTCTTAAAAATATTGTCTCTGTTAATGCTGATATAAGGCGCATTGTTTTGCAACGTATGAACTTATTACAAAATTCCGTGTTTCAGTTTTCCTTGGCGAAAATACAAGCAACTTCAGCATTTAGCGCAGATATGAAAGACTATTAAAGAAAAATTAAATAACCAATAACCACAAAATTAAACAAAAGGAATCATACCTCAAAGTGTTCGAATTTAGACACCCAAAACCCAAAAAAAAATTAACGGAAAGGATCAACAAATAATAAAATCCTATCACGCTTCGTGCTTTATCTTTAACAAACCTAATTCATTTATCTTAGCAAAGCCAACAATAAAAAAATTTTTTTTAAATTGAAAACAATTTTCGAAGGAAAGTTTGATTTTCTTTAGTTCGTTGGAAAAATATTTCAATATATTATTTTTATTATTGTTATTATAATTTTAGACTAATGAAATAAATTCTTAGATAATGAGCTTAGTAGTATTGATAAAGTAATATATAGAATTGATATTCTGTTCGGAAGCTGATTTTAGAATGTCCAAAGGGTTAGTCGCTCCAAATGCAATACTTCTACCCAAGGAAAACTTAAGGCAGTCGCAGAGAATGTGCTTTATACTTAGAGTTTGTCCACAACTGCAGATTGGGGAGGAAGACTTCTTCAAGATCAATTGGTGAGTTGCGATAGTATGACCAAGGCGAATTCCCGAAAATGTTTGGATCTTGGTTTTCTCAACGTTTGTTGGATATAAAGGTGGAATTAATTGAGGTGTTGATGATGGTATTGTAAATTTCCTTCTGCAATTTTCACTTTAACTTTTCTTCCAATGTATCTTTGAAGATCCAACTTTTCCATGACATCATCCATAATTAGAGGAGCAGAAGAAGCATACTTTGCCGCTCGATCAGCCTGCTCATTTCCCAATAAACCGATGTGACTTGGTCCCCATAACATTTTTAATGTTTTCGACGAGTGTTGTAATGATATTCCTCAATTTGTCGATCGTGCTCCTTCTTCAAGTCGAAGGATTCCGTACAGCTTTTATGCAGACAAACTGTCGATAACAATGACGGTTTTGAGTTTGCCTTAATGGGAAAGTTTCGCAACGTGAAGGATAGCTCTGGCTTTGGTTGTGAAAGTGAAAGCACTCTCCTAAAATATATGATCGAGAAGAATCTGTCCTGAAGCATCTACTACGACAAAAGCAGATGACAGACCGGAAGACTTTGACTAATCTGTGTGAAAGATTGCACCCGTTACTCTCCGTTACAGTTATTAGATTCCTGAAGACGTAATTTACAGTATCTTCTTTCTCGTAAATAGACAGCGAAATATCAAAAGAGTAGCCTTTTAAAATCCATGTAGTTTTAAGACTAAAATGGCGGAAAATTGTTAAGGGAATATTTAATTCCTTCGCAACGTACAAACAATAGCCGATTGCAGATGGTGACTTTCCAATTTTCTTGGCATTAATAATCTTTCTCACGTCATCACCGAGAATAGATTTGTTTGAATTAAGAAGCTTGGGAACTAATTTAGCCTGTTGCTCATAAAGTTGATTTTCTAAAGCTGGAATACCAGTTTCAATTGTAATATTATTTATGGGCGCCGTCCGAAAATCATAATAACTTGCTCTGAGGGCTTGGTGATAGACCGGTTTGAGGATGTTAATATTAAATTTGGAGCTATTGCCATAAATTATCAAAACACACTCAATCTTGTTTAACACAAGCATTTTAGTAAAATAAGTAAGAGTAACAATGTTCCTATAGCTTTTTCAAGCTACGTATTGTATGAAATTCATCCTTGTTAGAATAGAATTTTTTAAAGGAAGACAGTGTGTTTTTCACCGATATTTGTTGGAAAACGTGAGCCCGAGAATATGGAGCGTCTGCACGTTTAGTACTGGTAAGTCATTAATATGCATCAGTAGATTTCGTGCATCTCATATGTGCTTTCGACAATTGTTTTTTTTTGATTTGTATATAGAAATTTTAGCTCTTGAAGAGTTTGCCCATGTGGAGATCTCTCGCTCAATAGATTCGAGGATGTTGATTGCCTTCGTGCTATATCTTTTTTTTGTAAAAATGTATACATCGTCCGCGTAGAGACAGTGTTCCACTCTTGGTGCACGGCAAAGAATTTTGCTAATTTCGTTGAAGGCGATCTGGAAAAGCGTGACAGAAAGTGGAGATCGCTGCGGAATGCCATTCATTAGCGGAAAGGAATCAGAGAAATGATTGTTGATACTAACTTCAAACCGCCGATGCGACATGAATGATTTGATGTATTTGAAGAATTTGGGTCCAACATTCCATGATTTCAAGAGTCTTAAAATAACATGTAGACCAACTGTGTCAGACGGTTTTTCGAAATCAATTAAGAGAATTGTTACAAAATCCCGTTCGGAAATTGCGTTGCTTGTGAAATAATCAATATGTAACAGAGCGTCGATGCACCCTCTACCCCGCTTGAAACCAACTTGTTGGTTTGTTATCAGGTTCTTGGACTCAAGAAACCAAGATAATCTAGATGCCATAATCTTCTCTAATACCTTAGAGAGACAAGGTAAAAGAGAAATTGGGCGATAATCCGATGCGATGGAGTCATTTTTGGCCTAGGAATTGGAACAACTGTTGCCAGTTTCCATATGTAGGGTATATGGCTACTCAAGAATATCGTATTATATAGGTCGAGTAATTTCTTTTTACTTGAATTAGACAGAGCACTGATCATTCGGCATGACATGTGGTCTAGACCAAGTGTCCTCCCCTTCGATTTGGAGAGGCAACTTTCAATTTTTAAAGTAGATATCACAATTTTCCAGGGACATGACACATCTGTCAATAGCATTTGGAAGAGAAATTGGAGTCTTCGATGAAAGCACTAGAAAAGTTGCTGTCAGAGGTGTATTCGCACCACACTTTTCCAAAGTAATTAGAAATCTCATCTGCGTCAGTTAAAGTTCCATTAGGGGTGCAGATGACAGAAATTTCGTTCAGATTTGAGGTCCCTTTGAATCCGTTGATTTTGTTCTAGACGACTTTCATTGATGTATTTCTGTGAATTCTTTTCGAAAAAAGTTCGAAACTAAGTGCCTTTGATTTTTGTAATTTCTTCCTGAATAGAGCATCGCCCTTTTTGGGTAACAATAAATAATCATCCATTTGTGATCCAGTTTGTTTTTCCTCAATAACGAAAGCGTGTTGTTCCATCTAGCTCGTTTAAGAAAGCTGTTCGATTGAGGAATAGAGAGGTAAGCCGCGGCGAAACGCTTTAGATATAGTAGCAGCATCATGGTTGCAGTTCCCATTAAATGGCTTTGAATTTAGAAATGACTCGGCCTGCTTGGAGTAATGGATCCAATCCGCTTTATCTAGGAGGAATTTGGTCTGTTTTGCTGGAGGAACAAAGGACTTCAAAATGATTGGATAGTGATCACTATTATGTAGATCATCAGAGATAGACCAGGAAACCAAAGGAGAGTAACATGTTAAATCAATATGTGAAAAGATGTCATCAGTTCAAAAGTGCTTTTCGTGAGTTTCGTTTAAAGTGCAGAGATTGTTTTTCTAAAACCGTTCCTCGACTGTTGTTTCCTGTTGAGCTCCAGATGGTGTTGCAGCTATTAAATTCGGTGCATATAATTAATGGGGAGGAAAGTACGGAGAATAAATTATAGAGCTCTTGCAGCGAAAATGATTACGAAGGTGGGATATAGAGCGAAAGCACTGTAAATTTTATCTTCAGGATTATTTGTATCGCTAACTTATGACTTATATGTTTCAGCTTAAATTGATGCGTTTGTGAGGTATGTTTGATTTTATAAAAACACCAACTCCTTTTTTGGGATATGAATTTCATCAGCATTCGTGAAGTATCCTGTATATGATTTGGCTGGAATGGGATTAAAAGAGCTTCTGTAATGGGTCTCTTGAGGGGATATAAAGGTTGGATTAAAATCACTTATGAGTGTACGGAGTTCATCAAAATTATTAATAAGCCCCTTAATGTTTCATTGTAGAATTTTAAAATTTTTATTTAATTGTAGTGGCATGGAAACGGAGTGGTAGGTGGGTTAAGTTGAAGTCAGCGTCTCCGTCGAAAAGGTGAACTTTGCGTGAATAATCTGTTCTTAAGAGCAGAATAATCTGTAATCTGGTGGTTGCGTACGTTGGAATTGCAACGAGTGGGCGCACGTGAACAATTTGAAATTACAGATTGCTTAAGGGATGAAAGATTGGATTCATTACCACTTGTAATTTGTTGACTAGAGTTGAGAGCTGTTGATTCTGGGGAATTTAGTTTATTAGATTTTAGCATACGTGTTGTTGTTTTAATTTTTTCAATATTTGCTCTTGTTTTGATTTTTTCTTATTACCTTTGGCGGGTGGTGGAACTGGTTTCGCAAATTGATTATTGGTTGATGTTGAACAAGTTTTTCGTTGGAAGCAGTTGGAGTTAAAGGCTTATTAGGCTCGATTTACGAGGCGACAGCAGTGTAGGTATTACTTTTATTAATTCTTTGAATTCCAGATGGATTTATTTGCAGGAACTTGCGTCGCGCTTCGCCCATGCTATAGTAATTTTCTGTTTTGATTTTTAGAATTTCATGCATTTGTGTAAAATGTGGGCATTGTTTGTGTTGATTATTGCAATTTTGGCAGAAACTACGAGTACAGCTTTCAGCATGTGCACCGGTGCACCTTTTTGCCGTATGACGTTGGCAGTTTTTGCACTTCATGGGATTTCGAATGTAGAGTTCCACTTTACATTTATAGCAAGCCACAATTATAGTTTGCGGTAGCCGATAGCGATCGAAGGTCATAATAATCCTTCCTGTAGGACAGCATGTTTTTTCGTCGTCAAAAAGCACGAAAAAGGCACGAGCTAAATACACAAAATCATCGAAACAATTAAAAAATCGCAGATGAAAAGAAAACGCCCACTACTCAGAACACAAGTCGACTACGAATCTGTTTCAATATAGTTTCACTCGACATAACTGAATATGGGTGCCATATATTAATTTGGCCACGCTGGAATCATTGAGCATTTTCCCACTCGGCTTATGCTAACATACCAAATTAAAAAAATTCTTAATAATAAAGGAAAGAAAAGTTTGAATATCTTTAGTCCGTTCGAAAGGTATTTTCATGTAGATTTGAGTGGTGTTCTCAAAAATATTTCAGGCTTCCTAATTTCTATGGCATAAAACTTTCACTCCAATCACAGCCTGGTAGTAACAATTTTAGCGAACTATGTTATGGGAAATGTGCTTGCTAGTTATGTTCGCGTTTATCTTCAAACTTATGGGTTGTTTTGATCTTTGATCCTTTCTTCGGTGATGGGTATTAAAAACAATAATAATTATAATTAATAAAAATTATTGAGAACTCGTATGAAATAACGTGTGTACAATGTAATGCTTGACAGAAAGCCAAAGGAAAATGAAAAAAGAGGCTTATATACATATATATATATTTTATTTTTGTTTCTTTCTCTTTTTTCCTTGGAATCGTACGTATGTCAGCTTCAAATTACATGGTGCTCAATAAATTTTATGAAATTAAATTAAAAAAATTCAATAACCTTTTTTTCTTAAGGAGGAATTTATTCACCACTGAACTTTTCATCGATTCACAAAAATTTGATTAGATTAAATTAGAATCCATTTTGTCTCCGCCTCTTTATGATAATAAGCTGCTTTCGTCAGCTTTAGTCACTTTTTTTTATTTGTTATTCTTATTATTCTCATTATTTATTTACTCTTGTTGTGTCCTTCTTAGTTAAGTTAATAAATGGTACTAACGACTCGCCGACATTACTTGGTGAGATAAACTTTGATGTTCGCAATCGTTCCTCTAGGAAAATTATCTATATAAAGCTTAGTTAATGTAAGTATTTAACTTGCGATCTTAACATATGTATAGCATGATTCGAAAGTTAACTGAGTTTGTTTACTATTATCTATTACCTAGCTTTAGCATGTTTGCAACCGTTTAAAGATTCGCTCACAACTCGGAGTACACAAATGATCTAAATTACTCTTTGTGTAATAGTAGACATTTAAAAAAGTTATAAAAGCCACAATACCAAGACGAGCAGTAGAAAAAAATGCATATGGAGTGATATTACAATTCTATTAATATTTTGGAGTCCGTCTAAGTTCTGGGTCTCTAGAGAAAATACGGCCAAACAAGCACCATAGAGAGGATAGGGCTTGGCCGCTTTTGGGCACGAAATTCCGCCCAGCTGATCAGTTAGATAAGCTCGGTCTGCCTACCTTCTTGTTCATTAGAATATAAAAAATGTTTTAGTAACTTTCAACTGTTCTACGTCGATCAAGAGTTTTTATACTTCATTGGGTCTATGAAGCTTCCTTTCGGTTGTTGTAAACAACGACAAAATGGGTATACCTTCATACTTCTTTTGTGGATATTATAATTTTGCTGTTTATATATGAAAAAAAAATTTTTTTAATTTATATTTCCGAGTTTAAACAACAAAAAAGTAGGAGGGTTTTTACTTCTAGCCTAGAGCTTCCTATAAATGCGAGAAAAAAATTTATTTTACACCCTCCTAAAGGTGAGAGATTGGAAGTTGATGAAATCAAAGGCAAAAATTATTGCCAAATATTGTCGCATAATATTATTATTAAATTTTTCTATCTCATGTGGTTTATCCCTATCTATTTTGCTAAAAGTAATATCAGTGACTTCGGGTATTGTTCTTATTTAAACTATAATCATTACAAAATTTTAATTTCCGAGATTTCGGCATGAAAGTCATGAGTTCACATCCATACACTATATACTTTTTGATTAATTAGGATCGTATTTACGTATGAAGCATTTATTTATCATGCTCGCTTTTTATGCGGAATTGCAATATGTATGATAACGTCAACGACAAATTTTTCACCAACTGTCGGTTGTTTTTTTTTTTTGGGATTATGCATGCACAGTAGCTGTAAAATATACTGTGTTTGGTTTTGAATAAATTTGTCTCAGAATTAAATGTTCAGAGATACATTTATAAGAAAAAACGGCTATAGGAAAAAACTAAACAAAATCTAAAGGAAATGTTTTGCAGATAAATGAGAAATAGGAGAACGATTGAAGTTGTAAAAATACGGGGGAAATGGCATTTTCTCTGTTTTTTACATTGAATGCATACATAATAAGTAAATAATAAGAGATATATACTGTGTTATCTAGGCTTTTATTTAAATATTTTCAAAAATGCTTTATTTTTTAGCGCAGAAAGGAAATAAAAGAAGAGGAATAAATGTAGATGGAATAGATGGTTCGGATTTATCGAGGATAAATATCACTTCTAATGAGTAAAATATAACATTCTACTGACATATATAAATTATCTTGTAGAGGATGTAAATGTCACACTGAAGTTTAAATGTATGAAAACACGAAATTCTGCGAGGAATTTGTTTTTCTCTTCACGTTTTTAATTGAACGAAGGCGGATGGGCTTGCTATTCTATATCGTGTTTGCTTCTTGAAAGTGGTTATTAGTTTGTTTAATTCATTGCATTACCTGCAAATTTTGTATAATTTCGTGTCTTTACATGTATATAATGGTTGGTTGTATAAACAAATAAATTATTACTATTTTCCCTTTAAATAAATAGTGGGAAACGATAGTGGTACATTATGATATTATCTCTTATTCGTCATCGCACCTATTACGTGTGGCGTCAGCTAAGTTTCATTTTCGATTTTTTTTTGCTAAATACATACGCAAAAGGTTTCTCACCTCTGTCAAATCAGGCGTAAGCAAAGTAGTTCATGCTTTGGGTTAATATTAGTTTTCCAGAGTTGGTATTAGCTGTTTAGAGGAAAAAGAAAAAAGCTCTTTACTTATAAACAGGTGAAACAAAGCAAAAAATTCTAAATTTGTGAAAGGTAAGCAAATTAGATTTTTCTTCTTTTTACACTAATTGTATAGTTAATGCATATATTTCGATAAAGCCTGTAACCGATTGCATATCATTAATCTTTCCGTACGTCATTATGTATTGCTTCTATCATTGATAATGGGGAAAGGATCTAGAAATAAAAACTCATCAGTTTACTGAATACATACCGCCAAGAAGCCTGCTAAAAAAACCAAAAAAAAGGTAAGTAACATGTTCTTAAATGTTATTAAATAATCATGTGAAAGGCGGAAGGCTTCCTTCAGGGTTCCATACAATAATCATTGCAAGACAAGGAACGTTGTTCAGCGATGCATTGGTATACTGAAAAGTTGGCAAAAATCCGAATTAAACCTATTCGTTTTTCAAAGTTGATGGCTACTATTCCAAGAAATTGGGAAAATTCGCAAAGGTTTGCGCAGCTCTATGCAACATTTGCGTGCACTATAAAGTGCAAAATCATGAAATTCAGCATGTAACTTCTGCAGCTCTACCTTCTTATTTATTGCCATCGTGACGCTAACAATTAAGTCGAGTAGGTGAGGAAATATGAGCTGGCATATCTTCTGCACTTTCAAATTAAATGCTATTGAAATAAAACAAATAAGGAATAAATTAAAAAAATGGATTTTGTAACACATAACTAAGTTTTGATTTGCGATTTCTTTTTTGTTATCTTATTGCTTTATACTCGTTTAAAGCCTCATTAATTGTAAACGTATAAAAGTGTATAAATGAATTGAATTATATTGGTCTTTTTGTCCTGATACTCAATTTGTTTTTTGCGATCAGCACTTGATGAGCTCGTTAATACGTCTCTTTCTTGTTCTTTAACTGCGTGTTTACAGTTTTTCTTATAGCTTGCTCTCTGTTTACTGTGTCTTTAATAGCTAAATTCAGAGAATATTTTCCTGTTCGTCACAAACTTTTTGTTCTTTCTTTTTTTCACAATCCCTATCTTGTCTGTTACTTTTTGACATGGAGTGTTTTTTACATCATCTCGAGCAAAACAGAATTCTGATTCTGAACGATTTACTACTTGTTGGCCTTGCGAACGTCTTCGTCATGCAAAGTGAGCAGGTATTAATGGCCGTGCTGCAGATTCTGTCCTAGATCCTTCGAAAGGATTCGAAAGAAAGACAAGAGATGAACTTTCCGAAGAAGACAATATTTGATGATGTTTTTCACCCCCAGTAAAAGACCAACTCGTACTGTAGCATGTGGTACTTCACCTTAGTCTTCGCTTAAATCTGTTTCGTCGACTTACGTGTGTGCTCTATCCTTGCCTACAAAGAATATTAGCGTTTCCTCTATCGTTTTCTAAAAGCGTTTCCGCTAAATGTTTCCTCAGACCCAGTAATATTCTCTTACCAAAACGTTAGTCTGAACTTTAGAATTCGCTCTGCTTTCCTAAATTCAGTAAGCAGTTTTCAGTAAGAAGTTTTCCCGTTCGCCCTTCACTCAAGCTTGGTTAAAGTCTCATTTACACTCATTAGAAATTTTTCACAATACTTTCCAGGTTTTGAGAAAGATCGATTAGACTGCACTGGTGGTGGTGTTTTAATTGCCATATCTGTTGCAGTCCCATCTTAATCAATTGCGCTTTCTACTCCTTCCGACGTTGAATTTATTGCCACTCAGGGAAAATTGCCAGTAAAAGTGTTTCTATAATCCTCCAAATACGGTTATCCCTGTTTGTAAGTAATATGTTGCCCTCATTTGTGATGTGGTCGGAAAGTCTTAATCTACTGGTATAGACATAGCCTTGGGGGACTTCAACTTTCCACAACTCAATTATGGTTATAATGGTAATTCTGGCTGTGTGGTCTCCCCTTCAACATCTGATGGAGCTGTTGTGTTTTTCAATGAATTATTTGTTTCAATACAACCGTGTTCCCAATTGTAATGGCGGATTGCTAGATCTTAGCTTTGCCAATTTCCCGAAGATGGTTGTAAATTACTGTCCACATTTTAGTTTCCCTGAGGGCGCGTATCATTCGGCAGTCTGTATTTCCTTTCATGGTAGGGATGATAGTCCGTTGAACTACTCTAATGTGCCAAATCCAACATCTTCCAATAAAAATTATGATTTTAATAAGACCAATATTTTACTGTTTAAACCATATCTTTCACATATTATGCTCGATTTTTCTGCTGGAAATGTTGAACTCTTACTGTCTTCGTTTTAAAATGTATTAAACCTACCTATTGCTGCAACCTCGCTCTCGAAGCAAGTGCCCGCCACGGGTTAACAAGCGTGTTAAATATTGCAAAAGCAGTGAAACAAACTTTTCAAAAAATTTTTAAAAAGTGGTTCTGCTTATGAGAATTTTCAACTGCCAATTCCAATTTAACTGTTAGCTATCCCTATTTGGTCACTAACACGGTTTCGATTCGTAACTTGTTCATTTCATGAAACGACGATTTACATAGTTTGACGTTTCTAAAATATTGCTGTGCGCCTAAGCTGATGGCATTCTATCATGTATACTTCAATCATACTCTGACGAGCTAGGCGGTGTTTTTTCAATAATTTGTAATTAGCAATGATTTGAAATCACATGGTTTGCCTTTATGTTGCAAGGGTAGTTTCCTTATTCCAGTTTACAAGTGTAGACATCACGTTGAGATAGATAGCTTTTGCTATCAAATTTTATATTTCTCCATTCCAGCATGGCTTTCGGAAAGGAAGATCTAATTTCATTCTTAGAGTTTAATTGCCATGTTTTAAGGCTTTTTCTATTGGCTCTCACACGGATATCGTATATACTGATTTTAACAAAGCATTTTACATAGTTAACCATAATTTATTGATCTTCAAACTCCAGGCTTCTGGCTTCCCCCTCTACGTAGTCAAAAGTATCAGCTTTTATCTACAGACATAAGAGATCGTTCACGGTTCTGTTAAACTTCAAAACCTCGGAAGAATCTCTCCTGACGTCCATGAAGGCAGCCACTTAGGATCCCTTTCATTTCATGATCTCACTTCCGTGAATAAATGCATCCAGTTCTGAATGTATGCTGACGATGTTAAACTGTTTTCGTCCTTCTACTTGGAATGGCAATCGTATCAGCTTCAAATTGACTGATATAATTTAGCTACATTGCGCTCGTTAAATTTCATATAATTAAATCAAAAAAATGCAAGAAGTTTTCTTTCTTAAGAAGGGTGTCATTCAATACTTAGTTTTTCGTTACTCCACACAAATTGGAAAAAGTTGGTTCGTTCATCCACATAGGCATTCTATACGATCAAATTAAAACAATCGTTTCAATTTGAACACTAAGCTCTCTTTAAGTAAATATAGATCCGCGCTTGGTTGGTAAAGGTGGTCTAAAGAGCTGAAGGATCCTTACGTTTCAAAAAGGCTATACATGTGTTTTGTTACACCTATACTTGAGTCTGCCTCCTTCCCATAAGCGTTATGTAGACTTAATCGAATCAGTTCAAAAGCAAAGCAGTTCAAAGCAAAACCAAATTGCCAAGGTAATTGCCTTGTTTGGGATCAACATGTTTCTCTGCCTACTTATGAAAATAGACTGCTTCTATTATCCTTACCGTCACTGAAGAAATATAGATTTATTCTTGTTGTTCCCTTTTTATTTAGTTAATTAATGGAGCTATCGATTCGTTCCATTACTTGGTGAGATAAGCTTTAATGCTGTTTGACCTGTTCAGAGTTGTTTGCAGTAACCTAAATGCTGTCTATCACTTAATCTAAATATCCGATTGTTTAAAGTCTATCAACACAAAATTGCTTAATATGCGTGATTTTTTTACGTCGTATTTAAACTAACTTGCAATCTTAATATCTCATTATGATTCGAAAATTAACTGGTGTTGTTTATTTTATCGGTTGCCAAGATTTTGGATGTTTGCAATGGTTTAGGCACTTGGGAGTGCTGGCTGTCAACACGCTTTTTTTTCTTTCTTCCTGTTATTTATTCATACATGAATTATTATTTAATCGTGTATTTTTCCTTGCAACTCCTTGTATGCTTTATACTAGTTTTTACCAAAAATTAGTATAAGGTGTACTTCTAAAAGTTAATTAAACTTAACTGTTCATTTATTTTAGCTAAATTTCATGTATAAGTAAATAAATAAACAAATAAATGAAAAAAAAAAATTATACGTTCTTTGTAGGCAAATTAATATGTTAATGTATCAATATATATAACAAGTAAGAAAGTTATATTTGGCGGGGGCTGAATCTCGGATACCCACCAATTATCTTTCGAGCCTTACTTTCAAAGTTATTTTATTTAGTACCCGTATCGCTGGTATTATTAAGAAAAAAATAATGGCGGTGCCTACTGTATTCATTTATAATAATGACATAAAATGTCTTTATTTGAGGAAGGCAAAAAATAGTTTTTAACATTCTGGCTTGTTTGCTTTACGGTAAATAAGCATAAAACTTCAAAGTGGTGAAAAAAAGATAATTTAATCACTTCCTACTATGTCTGGGCATGGTCGATTCTTTCAATTTTGCACTTAAACAGTAGAGTGTTTCTTATAGCAAATGTGGCAAATTTTAGCCTTTTAACTCTTATAATTTCTGCGTAACGACTTCACTTTCGAATTTACGTTGCCAAATTATGTCGTTCTTTTCTTTGGTTAACTTCCTGCCATGGAATAATTTAAGCCCCGACCCTTTTCAAATCTTTTTGGCTTTTCATAATAGCAGGAATATCTGAGAAATAATAATCATTTTTGTTAATAATTATTTTAATAATAATCATTAATATTAAAAATGAATGTAAATACATGAACTTAATATCGTTTCTTACTTGGAAGATCTTCTGTTTTGTGAAGGTTTCCAAACATATCAAAAAGCAGTTACAAAATAAAGTAAAAATTTCACATTACAATTGCACTCACGGCTATGTTTCACTTATGAACATTTTTTCCCTCGGCACTAACTGACAAAAGCAGTTGAAAACGTTACATATTTATAATCAAACTTGACTGCACTTTGATGCACACAACTTACTGGAATTTCAAGTAATTCCGCATTATATGTGAAGTATATGGCGATTCTGCGATGTAATTCTATGTTTGCAATTTTTTGTTTTTTTTTTTATGTTAGTAAAACTTGCTATAATGTCCGTTTCTTGGATATGACGAGATAGTTCGTTTGAAATGGTTTAACGTCAATCAAAAAACAATTTGTAAGTAATTTTTTTGTAGTAAACTCAGTAATTTCAGTAATCGTAACTCATACGCACAGACCAATTATCTGTATTAATGACTGCTTTTGTCTAGTAGCTGTCATATGAGAGAAGGGAAAAAAGGATTGCAAAAGGTCTCGACTCGGGCATATTTTTATTTTATATATTTTAAAGTGAATTGCGAGAGGAATTTGCAGTACAAACGCATTTATCTATGGAATTAACTTATTACAGTCGTTTAGTCGTGTAAATGATCCCAATAACTATAGCGCTGCCAATAGCAAACCTAAATTATATTTTATTTCATTATAACAGAAAACCTGGAACACAGGAACATTGACATAGTCTCTAGTTTTAGGAGCACGACAGAAAAATTTTGCTTATTGCGAAAATGTTTAGACGAGAAAAATATAAAATTTTATATAAGTACACTATTTAGTAAATTTGTTTTCTTTTTTTTTTAAATAAAATCTTATCTTACTATTGCTTATTGTTTAATAATTGTTGAAATATTGTTTAATAAAAAAGTTATATGTTTTACAAGTTGTAAATGCCAGTTCTGCGCCAATTTTCCTTGATTACGCTGAGTTCTTAAGTAAATTCGATATAAGTAGCGCGATAAATACGCGGCTAATAAAAACGGCACACCACTCTTACGAAAATTTCCGAAAACAACCTAAGACTATAACTGTAATAAATATTCCGTCCTTCGAGTGCCCGCTGAAAAAAAAAAACGAGAGAATTGGCAAGGCACACACAATATTTTTTCGTGATAAAACGTCTCTTCAAAGTTTCTTCTGTCTTTATTGTCTATATGTTGAATATGTGGAATAAAAAAAGAGTTTCTTCTCATGTAAACAATGTACATAATGTAAGTTATAGCAGTTTACTTTAGCAGATCGGTTTGATGTGACATTTATCTGTGTTTAGGTGAACAGATTCGTAAAACCTTAATTTATTTCTTCCAATTTATTAAGCGCATAACTGTATTAAAGCAACAAAAACAAAACGGCAGTCTGCAACATATATTATATATATGTATATGTAACATAGTCAGTCTGCAACATATATTATATACAAACATATGTACACGTACAGATCCTTAGCAATTTAAATGTCAAAATCAATCAAAGCCATCTTATGAAACAACTTCTGCTATATGAATTGCTATTGCAGTTCATATAAAAATCATGACAAATATTTCCGGTCACAAATATATGAGAATATATGTAAGCACTCATATTTTAGTATTGCTCCGCACAAATTGTTTGTGAAGAAAAAATATATTTGTGTAAAGAACTTTACAATAAATTGAACAGCGATCTACACTTGAAAATGAAAACGAGGCAATGTGGTTTGGCTAAAACATATACCCAATCGTATAACAATAGTAATTTAACTGCAATACATAAGATTCATATTCGCGGAAAGCAAAGCAGAACGCAGAAGTATGGTGCCGTAAAGTCTTTGGTAAATCCAATTTTGAAAAACTTAAGCAAATGATTCATGTACAATAGATAAATACGTATTTTTAAATTTCTAATCAACCAATTCCATGTTTGATTATTCCTTTATTTTAAGTATGTTAAAGCTTAATAATTTTTTATTATAATTTTTTACGTACTATTTATTCTCGGAAACTGCTGATTAAAGCGTAATATGTAATATATTAAAATACAATTATTTTCTAATGCGGCAGCTTTCTTTTATCTTTTATTAATTTTCTTACTAGGTGCTCACACAAAGTTGACATATTTACGTCAACAAATTTTTGAAATGAAATTTACCTATAGAGTTTTAATTTGTGCTGAAATGAGTCATGCAAGCTACAGCTAAATTTTCAGGATTCGTAAGCATTTTTCAGATATTCACACAACCTGCTTAGAGCGGTACACTAACCAGAAAAAAAATTTCGAGAGGTTTATTTTTGTAGATTAATTCCTCTGTAACGTGAAGTGCCCTCTTTGCAATTTATCCGAGTTCTCGTCACATACATTTCGTACCGCTTAATTGTGATTTTGTAGATTAACGTAGCTTTTATTTACATTTCCTAAGAGATCTATTTATAGATTATTTACAAAAATTTATATTTACATCCGATTTTTTTTTTATATACAGTATGATTGAATTCTTTTGACTAGACTGACTATGTTTTCCGTTCACCGGCAAGCTCATTGTTGTTAACCTTTTCACCAATCGCTAGCTGCGTAAAGCAGGTGTATTTGGTTGAACCATTTTTTGGAATTTAGTTTCTTAGAATATCGATTAGCTTGCATGTAAACTCAAACCATCAATTGTGGGATTTGTGAAACAATACAATCAGATGTACCCCTATATTATATATTGAAATTCTGCGCAGTTTAAACTTTTATGTTGGATGTACTACTAAAAAAGGAACAGTTGCAGAAAGACAAAAAGTGAGGATTTATTATTATTATTATTTTAATTTTAGACTAATGAAATGAATTCTTAGACTAAAAAAAAGACATTGAGCACTAGCAACACAGGCTATCGGCTCTAATTATAAAAAAGAATAATAAAATGTACATTAGATAATGAGCTTAGTAGTATTAATAAAGTAACGTATAGAATTGATATTCTGTTCTGAATCTGATTGTAGAATGTTCAAAGGGTTAATCGTTCCAAATGCAATACTTCTAGCCGAGGAAAAGTTGAGGCATTCGCAGAGAATGTGCTTTATAGTAAGAGTTTGTCCACAACAGCAGATTGGGGAAGACGACTTCTTCAGGATCCATTGGTGAGTTGCAATTGTATGACCAAGGCGAATTCTGGAGAATGTTTGGATATTGATTATCTCAACATTTGTTGGATATAGAGGTGGAGTTAATTGAGGGTTAATGCAAGAGTAGTGTTGATGATGGTATTGTAAATTTCCTTCTGCAATTTTCTCTTTAACTTTTCTTCCAATGTATCTTTGAACATCCAACTTTTCCATGACATCATCCATAATTAGAGGAGCAGAAGCAGCATACTTTGCCGCTCGATCAGCCTGCTCATTTCCCAGTAAACCGGTGTGACTTGGTACCCATAACATTTTAATTTTCCCGTCGGGTGTAGTAATTATATTCCCTAATTTGTTGATGGTGCTCCATCTCGAAGTCGAAGGATTCCGAACAGCTTGTAATACAGACAAACTGTCGCTTACAATGACGGTTTCGAGTTTGTTTTTATTGGCAAGGTTGGCTGCGTGAAGGATAGCTCTGGCTTCGGTTATGAACGTTGAAGTACTTTAGTGAAATATGTGGTTGAGAAGAACCCGTCCTGTAGCATCTACCACCGCACAAGCTGGAGGCAGACCAGGAGATCGTCTGTGTACAAAAGATTCCAACCAGCATAGTCCAATACTTGGATTTTTTCTGCTATTAGATTCCTGAAGACGTAATTTGGAGTATCTTCTTTCTTGTGCATAGACAGTGAGATGTCAAAAGAGCAGTCGTTCAAAATCCAGGGAGGTTTAACACCAAAAGAGCGGGAAATTTTTAATGGAATGTTCAATTCCTTTCCGATGCACAAACAATGGTCAATTGCAGATGGTGACTTTGGAATTTTCTTCGCAAAAATAATCTTTCTTACGTCATCACCGAGAATGGATTTGTTTGAATTAAGAAGCTTAGGGACTATTTTAGCTTTTAACTCATACAGTCTATTTTCTAAAGTTGGGAGACCAGTTCCAATTATAATATTATTTATGGGCGTCGTCCGAAAAGCATAACAACTTGCTCTGACGGCTTGGTGATAGACCGGTTTAAGGATGTTGATATTATATTTGCAGCTATTGCCATAAATTATCAAAGCATAGTCAATCTTGCTTAACACAAGCATTTTCGTAAGATAAGCAATAGTGTTAATATGCGCATGGCTTCTCCAAGCAACGTACTGTATGAAATTTACCCTTGTTAAAAGGGAGTTATTTCACCGAAGACAGTGTGCTTTCCAACGATAATTGTTGGAAAACGTGAGCCCGAGAACATGGAGCGTCTGCACATTTAGTGCTGGTAAGTCGTTAATATGCATCAGTAGGTTTCCTGCATCTCATATCTGCTTTCGACAAATGTTTTTTTTGATTTGTATATAGAAATTTTAGCCCTTGAAGAGTTTGCCCATGTGGAGATCTCTCGCTCAATAGATTCGAGGATGTTGATTGCCTTCGTGCTATATCTTTTTTTTGTAAAAATGTATACATCGTCCGCGTAGAGACAGTGTTCCACTCTTGGTGCACGGCAAAGAATTTTGCTAATTTCGTTGAAGGCGATCTGGAAAAGCGTGACAGAAAGTGGAGATCGCTGCGGAATGCCATTCATTAGCGGAAAGGAATCAGAGAAATGATTGTTGATACTAACTTCAAACCGCCGATGCGACATGAATGATTTGATGTATTTGAAGAATTTGGGTCCAACATTCCATGATTTCAAGAGTCTTAAAATAACATGTAGACCAACTGTGTCAGACGCTTTTTCGAAATCAATTAAGAGAATTGCTACATAATCCCGTTCGGAAATTGCGTTGCTTTTAAAATAATCAATATGCAAAAGAGCGTCGATGCATCTTCTACCCCGCTTGAAACCAACTTGTTGCTTTGTAACCAGGTTCTTGGAGTCAAGAAAATAAGATAATCTAGATGCCATAATCTTTTCCAATACTTTTGAGAGGCAAGGTAAAAGAGAGATTGGACGATAATCCGATGCGATGGAGTCATTTTTGGCCTAGGAATTGGAACAACAGTTGCCAGTTTCCATATGTAGGGTATATGGCTACTCAAGAATATCGTATTATATAGGTCGAGTAATTTCTTTTTACTTGAATTAGACAGAGCACTGATCATTCGGCATGAGATGTGGTCTAGACCAAGTGTCCTCCCCTTCGATTTGGAGAGGCAACTTTCAAGTTTTAAAGTAGATATCACAATTTTCCAAGGACATGGCACATCTGTCAATAGCATTTGGAAGAGAAATTGGAGTCTTCGATGAAAGCACTAGAAAAGTTGCTGTCAGAGGTGTATTCGCACCACACTTTTCCAAAGTAATTAGAAATCTCATCTGCGTCAGTTAAAGTTCCATTAGGGGTGCAGATGACAGAAATTTCGTTCAGATTTGAAGTCCCTTTGAATCCGTTGATTTTGTTCTAGACGACTTTCATTGATGTATTTCTGTGAATTCTTTTCGAAAAAAGTTCGAAACTAAGTGCCTTTGATTTCCTCAATTCCTTCCTGAATAGAGCATTGGCCTTTTTGTATAATAACAAGTGATTCTGATCAGGACATCTCTTAAAGCGGTGCCATAGATCCATTTTATTTTTCCTCAAAAACGAAAGCGTGTTGTTCCACCAAGGAACCCTAGCTCGATTAAAAGAGCTGTTGGATTGAGGAATAGAAAGATGAGCAGCCGTGCGAATCGCCTTAGACATAATAGCAGCATCATGGTTGCAGTTTCCGTTAAATGGCTTTGAATTCAAAAATGACTCCACCTGTTTGGAGTAAATGATCCAATCCGCTTCATCTAGGAGGAATTTGGCCTGTTTTGCTGGAGTAGCAGAGGACGTTGAAAGTTTAAGATCGATTATGATTGCAAAGTGATCACTATTATGTAGATCATCAGAAATAGACCAGGACACCAAAGGAAGAAGTGATGGCGAGCAACATGTTAAATCACTATGTGAAAAATTATGATGAGTTGAGAAGTGCGTTGGTTTTCCATCATTTAAAACGCAAAGGTTGCTTTGAAAAAAGGCCTTTCCTAAAACAGTACCGCGAGTGTTGTTCACTGTTGAGCCCCAGATGGTATTCCAGCTGTTGAAATCGCCGCATATAATTAATGGGGGGGAAAGTACGGAGAATAAATTGTAGAGTTCTTGCTGAGAAAACGATTGTGAAGGTGGAATATAGAGCGAAAGCACTGTAAATTTTATATTTAACATTATTTGTATCGCTACGGCTTGTATATTTGAGCTTAAATTTATGCGTTTGTGAGGTACACTTGATTTTATAAAAACACCTACTCCTTGTTTGGAATATGAATTTTGATCAGCATTCGTGAAGTATCCAGTATATATAATTTGGGTGGAAAAGGATTAAAAGAGCTTCTACAATGGGTTTCTTGAAGCGATGAAAAGGTTGGATTAAAATCACTTATGAGTGTACGGAGTTCATCAAAATTATTAATAAGTCCCTTAATGTTCCATTGTAGAATTTTAAAAACTTTATTTAATTGTAATGACATGTAAGCAGAGTGGAGGGAGGGTTAAGTTGACATGTCAGCGTCTCCGTCGAGAAGGTCGCTATAGGAATTTTTCCTGAATGATTTATTCTTACCAGCAGAATAATCTGTACTTAGGTGATTTGGTACATTTGAAGCGCAACGAGTTGGCGCACGTGAATAATTTGAAATTGAAGATTGATTAATGGATGAAAGAATGGATTCATTACCACTTGTGATTTGTTGGGTAAAGTTGATAGCTGGAGATTCTAGAGAATTTGGTGTATTAGATTTTAGCATATGTGTTGTTGTTTTAATTGTTTCAATATTTGCAGTTGCTTTGGTTTTTTCAGTATTATCTTTGGCAAGTGATGTAACTGGTTTCGCATTATAATTTTTGGTTAATGGTGGAACAGGTTTTTCATTGGAAGCAGTTGCAGTTAAAGTCTTGCTAGTCTCGATTTGCGAGGCAACAGCAACGTAGGTATTACTTTTGCCAATTCCATGGGCTACAGATGGATTTCTTTCCCGGTATGTGCGTCGCGCTTCTCCCATGCTACAGTAATTTTCTGTTTTGATTTTTAATATTTCACGCATCTGTACAAAACGTGGGCACTGTTTGTCTAACGTTGAGTGTTGATCATTGCAATTTATGCAGAAACTACGGGTACAGCTTTCAGTATGTGGAGGATGACCACAGTTAGCACAAGATGCAGCATTAGTGCATCTTTTTGCCGTATGATCCAGGCGTTGGCAATTTTTACACCTCATAGGATTTGGGATGTATAATTCTACTTTACATTTATACCACGCCACATCTACTGTTCGCGGTAATCGATAGCGATCAAAAGTTAAAATAATCCTTCCTGTAGCAGAGCGTGTTTTTCCGTCATCATTCAGTTTGGTGAATTTATATATTTCAGTCACTCCTTGATTGCCTATTTCGCGAACAATTTCATCTTCCGGCACATGCTTTAAGCAAGGGGCATAAATTACGCCTCGAACCGAGGTAAGTTTCTCATGTAGTTTAGCTGAAATTGCACATAGATTAGCTAAAGATTTTGCCTTTATGAGTTTTTCGGTTGCGCGCGGGTTCCCAGCGAGGACCAGTAAATTCCCATCGTGTAGAATCGAGATGGAGTCGATGTATGTTGTAATGCTATCTAGAGCTTTTTTTATAGCAAAAGGGCTAATTTGGGAAATTGTTATTCGAGCATTGGTTGAAGAAATAATATATTTTTTATGAATAGGGGTTATATCGCTGATTGGCAACACCGGAAAATCGGAGGTTTTATTTTTTCTTCTTTGGGGGGATGTGTCACTTAATAGATGAAATCTTTTCGAGTTTTTGTCTGGCGGCCCCGGGGCCATTATGCCTTATTGTTGTCTATTGCTTATTATTTGTGAAATAACCACTCACCTGAAAAGGTTTGGGAAACTAGTGAATAAAAAGTCAGATGTTTTTAATTTTTTTTTTTTCTTTTTTAATGTATTTAAAGGAAAACACGTACGGTATCCGCGATGAACACTTTTCGCAATAAACACACAAAAAGTTCAATAAATTATAATAAGTTTGAAAACTTTTAAAAACGTATAACGCAATAATGAAATTAAATTGCAAAAATTTTTTCACAAAGAGAAAAATATGACCACAGCGCTTGAGCAGAGTTGCCGATTGGTGAAGGATTTATATAATGAATTATTTAAAGAAAAAACGTAAAAAGAATATCTTTCAATGTCGAAGAAAGAAAATGTTGTTTAAACGACAAATCCAAAAGATATAAGAGATTGCCGTTACAAGCACTAGTTAAGGATTTGTGAGAAGAGAATTTTAGGCATATTTTGTTGACTTCGTCAATAGTCGAAGATCCTTCATTTTGCAGTGGACTCATGAAATAGATTTCATATATAAGATCGGTATCAATAAATATTATTAAAGAAGTAACATGCAATGCAAGTTTCTCAATTTTCTTTTTTTTCTGTCTGTTGATGGTAATATTTTATTTAATTTCTCGTAGTCGTCTACGGTATTGATTGCGTTGCTTCTGTTTTTGGGTAAACTGCACTATTGATCAATATCCACTTTCTTGACTTTAACGATTTTAAAGGTTTTTATTTCCAGAATGTAGCACTTCCAAAAGATTATTCAATTTTTTGTTATTGTATCATAGTGGTGAATTTATTCCATTATGTTAGTTAGTGTCGATCTTTGATCTTCATTTTAATTCCTTTAAGCCTAATTCTTGCGTTTATTTTTGTATACAATCCTAACCTAGGCTGGATATTTTTCTTCTTCATAGAGGCTTAAATATTAGTGATTTTCAGTACAAGCTCAACATTGGCGTAGTTCAATAAAAATGGATCAATGGGCAGTCTTCACATTTTCCCTAAAAATCAACGATATAATAAGATGCAATTTCCAAGTGAACGAAAATCTGGCGGGGAGTTTGTAGCGACGTTCCTACCGTATATACATTTATGCTTATACTAAGAAGTTACAATGCCTATCTGATTGTTAACTTTGGCAGATATACAAGACGTGATTTTTTTTTCTAATCGCAATTAGGACATTGTCTATTTGATAACGTATATGTTACGTTTTCTTTGTGTATGTGTAATGTCTAAATTAAACTTCGTGGTTAATTTTCGTTTATAGTAAAACTTAACATATTTCAGCACGTTTACTGGGACTTGTTTTTTATCATATTCTTTTAGTCTTTTTTTATTTCTATTATCCAAACGCAGAATGTTTCCGTTATTCTCATTTTCATTTTTTGTAAGCATCGTGCTGGTATATTTTATTAACTTTCCTCTGCTTTGATGATGAAAGAAGGGTATTTTTTCTTCGCATTATGTTTCACTTCCGCTGTTTTCATCCATGTAGAATGAAAAGACGCAAATAAGGAGCAGAATTTTGTGTACGTTCATTTGTGACTTCTAAAAGACCAAAAGTAAATAGTTAGTTGAGATTAAATAAAATGCAAAGTGTGTTAAAATGTTGTAGTTTTAGTGTAATCATTTTTTTATGGTTTTTGAGTTGGGTTATTGTCACCTGTGGTGACTTTTTTAAATTGCAGGAAAGAAAATTTTTTTCCGTCAACTATCTTACAGAATTTTTTTGAGTGGACAAATAAGCCATCCTTATTGGCTTAATCCAGTTAACAAAAAAAAAAGAAGTATAATAAGCGGGTAGTAATTTAAATTTTATGAAGATTTAAATAAAATAAAAAATATAATCCGCAAAACAGCTATCTGAAAAAACTACGGTGAAAGCTGTAAAATGTCACAAAAAGCCTACAGTAAACGAAACAAAAATATAAATAATAGTTGGTTTTCATTTTCTTAGACTCCTATTTTGTGTCTGCAATCTATAACGCACTAAGCATTTGTGCAAACTCTTCCGTGAATTTTTGTTGTTTAATGTTAAAGTAAAGGACAAATTGATCTATGAAAAGTGAATTAATGTCCCTTCACCTCTAGTTCTCATTCGTTTAGTCGGTTCGTTACGATACTGCTGGTTTCCCATTTAGTTTAATTATCTTGTGATGGGAGAATTAATTGACAAAACATGCATAATAAATGTTTATTAAAACTTTTCCAATATTTTGGCATTAAGACATTTAAAATATTTTGGCATATTTTGATGCAGATTTTATCATAAAAGTATTTACTCATGAAAATATACACTCTTGAAAACGGTGTCTGATATTGGTTTAAAGGCCATATGGGATTCTAATAACGCGTATACTTCTTTGGGAGTACTTTCGATGGACAAAATATCGAGCTTCGTAGAAGTCAACTTTTGATTTTTAGACTAAAATTTCAGCGATCTGCAAACGACAATTTTCGACATAAAAGGCGTTTAGCATTTCAAGGACCTCAATTGATTCTAAGGATTTTTTGTCTACTGCAATAACCTTAGACACCTAGACACTTATCCAGTTACTACGTTGAAATTTACTTAATTTTTCTTCTATGTTATATATACTTATAACGAAGACGACCAAATGACAAGGTAATTCAGGATTTTGTTTAAATTTTAAATTAGAAGAATTTACAAGTCTCTGGTGTGTCTTTTATTAATTACGACAACGCTGTTAATTAGCAGAACTTTGCCGACTTGGCTTTTCATTTTCATTATTTGTGTGGGCAAAGAATCTGGTAATAGTTTTCTGATGTGAAGTCACTTTCTCTAAAATGTTGGCAAAGCTGAATCACAGACAATTCTGCGTTTTTAATTGATTATATGCTGTAGTACACCCATAAGTGCGTATCCACGAAAAAAACCAAACATAATGTATGTATGTAGCAAATATAATTTGTTTTCTTTTCATCGTTTATTGCGTATTAAAGAATTTTAAATTTTGTTTTCGCGAAATGCCTCAAAAAATATGTTAAGAACATTCTAGAATATTGTCTGCAATACAACAACTCGTACGTGACGTGAAGAGTTGCTGAAACTTGTTAAATGTATTTGTAGGCAAATAAAACTAACAGTAAAAATGACGAAATCTTATAAAATGTTAATAATGTTAAATTATTAATGTAATATAACTCTTTCCAATAATAAAAGATATTTCTGGATATGAAAATATTCATAGAAATTCGGCGGAGTATTTGGCCAACAAAGTTACTACTTTTACTGATAATAGAAACCCAAAAGCCCACAATAATTTCCTCGTTTGAATTCTGAAATAAATATTGCACCATACTGTCATTTAGTTGTCTCTGGTAGCACCATATTACACAAAGAAATGCTAACTACTGCGAGGCACGGTATCAGAGTGGATTGACTATTGGTGGATACATGATGGGGGGACGGACTATAGCTAAATGGACAGGTATGCAAACTCAAGATTATTTATTTATTCATTTTTGTTTTTACATATACATACATAATTCAGTCACAGCGTAGATTCAACTAAATTACACATTGCCTAAGTTTGAAGGATTAACCTAAGTACAATCAAAGTAAAAAAGATATTAAAAATCGAAACTGGTATTTATGTCAGAATAAGCAAACGGAAAATCATATACTCCTTTAGTTCAACCTCCCGTTCCACAACTGAAATACATCAATCTATAGTGAACCTCATGAACATTATTTACTATGTTGGCGGAGCGCAGGTCAATAATAAAATTTTAAATTTTGGTTTAAGTATGACGTTGGCAATAGATGGGTGTTAAAAAGAGCAGTTTTAATGGAACCAACCGGAGTCGATAATGAAGGTAGGTTATACTCCTCTCCCCCCAACATTTACATTTTTACAGAAGACCCTAAGTGAATTAAAATGTTCATATTTGCATTGGCTAAGTTTTTAAAAAGGAAATTCGTTGTCGGGCAAATAGGAACATTAACGTCAATTTAACTTAACATAACAAGCGAGTTAACAAGATCGTTTATCAACTCTCCTATGGAAATCTCTTAGCTCAAAAAGCAGAAAGTTTTTCTGCCAAGATTCAATAGAATTAACATGGCATCGATGATAGCAGAAGCAATATTAAAATGTAGCAGGCTGAAATTAACTGCAATTGCCCTTTTTCCATTTTATATTTATATATAATATACATATGTATAACATATATGTATTGTGAGGACAAAAATTCGTCCCCCGTTTTGGCCTCACGGGTTCTCCGTCTCTGGCTGGGGAGAGAGGGAATGTAAGCTAGCATAAGAATAGGATAGGCATAGCATAAGAATAGGATAGGCATAGCATAAGAATAGGATAGACATATAATAAGAATAGATTAAGATAGAATAGGAGTAGATTAAGAATAGAATAGGATAGGTTAAGCGTAGGCTAAGGTTAGGTTAGGAGTAGGGTAATAAAATAGGTTAAGTGAGTTGCGTTTTAGTCTTAGACGTAGCAAGTCGACGTTCAGCGGTGAAAAGAGAGTAAAGTGTGACAGAGTGAAAATTTACAGAATAAAGGTCCCTGCAACCAATAAATATTCTTGTGTTTCCTTCCCTGGGCCGCTGAGCTGCTCCAGCCATAGGAAAGGGACGAAACGTCCTCCCAATATATATGTAACGTAATTTAGATACATGTAGATACATAAATTGTGTATTCAATATTATAATTTTTTTTTCATGTTAACTGAGTTAGTCCGGGGCGTAAACTCAGGTAACCCCTAGTATCGGCACAACACACTATCTGGACATATTTTTGTATGTATTTCGGATACTTACATGAAATTGACTGAATACATTTTATTTTTGAGCGGACTAGGCACTCGTATTCAAAGCCTTTCCGACAATTGGTTATTAACTCGATCAAATTACATCCTCATTGACAGTTTTTAAAAGCTTTTTCGTAATGTAGTTATGAAGTTCGACTAATTTTTATGATTCTGCAAATAAATTGCAATGCCTTCTTTTGTTCGATTCTGATTTCATTTATAGGCAGGTCTATGAATGTTTTGATACTCTGGTAGAGTAGATAGCTCTCGTTTTGCTAGAAGTGAGCGTATGTTAAGTACAAGGATTATAAAAAGTCTTCTCTTTAGCACAGCCTGCAGCTGATTAAAAAGCATCGGCATATATAAAAACGTGTTTTTTGAAATCGTGAAATTCACTTTAATTGTTGGACCGTCGACGACTGCAAAACGATTAAATAAGCAATATAAAGTCCATAGCCCAACTAAGATTTCCAATTTGTGTGTGAGCAGAATATTACCCAATTTTACTGTGAATTTTCACACAATTATAAGTGTTCACGTGTAAAAGGAGCATCATTTTCCTATGAGCAAAGATAAGAACTAAAATTAATGCTAGTATTTGTCAACCTCTGCTGCTGTAGACCGGAATAACGTTTTCGGCATTTAAGTAGTTTAATAGCTTTTCTTTAATCATGAAATTGGTCGTCTTATTAAAAACGGAAGCTAGTAGTATATAGAAATTGGCTAAGGTTTTTTCCCCATTCCATTGCAAAAGATTTATTTTAATTCATCGCCAATCGGGCTGATATTGTTTGTTCAACAGACAAAAAGGCTTTTTTTGGAGAGTGCCTTGAACATGTCGTACTTAATCCTACTACAGCCAGCTACAATGGTCTTTTTTTTGATTGTAAAATGTTGAAAATTTACGTGATGAAGGAAGTGTAGTTATCTCAGCTGCCGATCGGATTGTCAATAGGTACGTAATTTTTCAATAGGTCTAGATACTTTCGGTTGTTTCGGTCGCTCGTACATCACAAATTTGGCGATGCTGCAGCATTTGCAATAAAGTCCATTCACAGAAGACCAAAGCAATTGTCGATTTCCATAAATTTCAAAATTTAATCACTTAGAAGCTCTGTGTCTTCTTTTAGCTGTTCTGTCCGGGAATTTCTATGCTTCCTAAACTTCGTTAATCCTGTTTTGCTCGATTGTGGCGGAAGATCTCTTCAATTTTTTAATCGGGACCTAATATTTATAGAAGAAATGGTTTCCGTGTGTTCGTTGACATTATAAATATTTATTTTAGGAGCTTTCCTCAATAGCAATAATTTTGTCGATATCTTGTTCGTTTTTCCTTCGTCTTTTCTGAAAAAAGTTTTCTTTGCTATCTGGGTTTCTTTAATATAAATTTGTCAAATTTTCAATACAAATTTTTAAGACTTTAGATTGTTGCTTTTAAAATTCGCTTGGATGTGTAAAAAAGGTCCAATGTGAAGACAGAGTTCCGTGTATGAGCCTTAGGAAAGTTGGGGTTAGATTTTGATTAGAATATGATTATTTATTTATTTTAGTGATTATTTGATTAAAGTTTTCTTTTTTTCTAATTTTGCATGTCGTACGTCCGCCAAGTTATTTTTTTATAGGTTTTATTAAAATGCGCATATTACTCGTCCGCTACGTAGGAAAGAACAGAAAAGCGAGGAGTAAAAAGCGAATGTAAGATGTAATGTGGTATATGAAGGATTTGATAGGTATGAGAGCTAAAAAGTGTAAAAGAGGTTTGTTTCGTACAGTGACTGTAAATGCATATATGTCTTGAAGATACGATATAAAAAAAGAAAAGATTGCTAAATAAGCTCTTAAATCACGAGAACGCAAAATATCTTGCTCTGGTCACGAAGACCACATATACTCAAGTTCCGAATTGTGTAATACCAAATAGAATAGGTAACTTTCGGACAGACCGATAGGATGTGATCGGGAGATTGGGAGATTCAACATGTGCATAAAGGGTTGTTCACAATGTTAATTTTGAATAGGTGATCATTACATATCGTGTGATGGAACATCAGCCTGTTAACAAGACAAATAATGTCACGTCTGAGTGCGCAAGGGACAAACCAAGGGGCTTTATTTATTTGTGGAAATAAAAGGTATAAATGACGATCATAAGGTGAGTTATCCCATCGCTGTTGCCAAAAAAGAACTAAATGCTTTTTGCCGATTGTCCACAGATCTGTAGGAATCACAGTACGATTATTAACGTGAAATGATCTGGAAGATGCAATTCTTTGAGGAATTGGTAATCATTTCGTGATCAGAAGAAAGAATGTTGTGTGCCATGGTTTAATGATTTAAACAACCTTATGTTGAAAGGGAAGGTGATGATTTCAGGATTTATTGCATCTTTAATTGGAACTGAGACCGCAGTCTCACTATTGGGTCGTTTTATTATTGATTGTGAAGTCGGGTTTGGGGAAGCTGTCTAGAGAAATTGAAGAATTTTTGTTTGGATGAACGTAAGAATTTCGAGAAAAGGGGCAAATTTGAGGCTTCAAAAGATCCGATGCATTTCTTTTGGACGTTGTATTTTTTTTATAGGAAGGACAGATTTTCGAATTAGATGAATATTCACTATTACAATCGATAGCTTGCCAACAATTCGAGGTGCATTCATGGCTTGCGCTCAGGGAGGGCAGAGCGACTTTTCACGCGAGTAGACTCTGTCTGTGTGACAGAAACGCCAAGATTTACGGTATTGTAAAATCGATTCGCCGTAGCGTTTGATTGGGAAATTAGTGGCTACCAAACAGATATGAGAGTGTGAAAATTTCTCGGAGAAACTTATGCGAACTGTGTCTAAAAGCAAACAAAAATTATAGTATTGACAAGATTTATGGAAGCGCATGGCTTCTGCAACTCTGTAGAAATCAGGCAAAGGTCAGTATTTGTGTCAGATTTACGGACAGGCAGCGGAGTAAATTTCGAGTTCAGCAAAATCCGAAGGATTGAAAACAACCCCATGGATTTAACTGGATTCGGATGGAATATCAACGGTGTAATTATTGTTAAACAAAATGCCGGTAGCAATAGAATTTGCCGTAGCCGTATCAAAGCTGATCAATTTTATTTTTTGTTAGTGACGAAGAAAATCTCTAAGCTATGGAAATCATAGTATAAATTTCCGTCGAAGTAGATTATTAATAAGGAATTATTTCTGGATTGAATAAACAAAGAATACTCATTTCTGGAGTGAGCATAAGCTGTAGAAATTTGAATACCCCTAACTTTGAGAGAGATAGTGCGGCCCTGTGGCCAAACCACATTTCGCAGATTGTGATAAAAACAGCCAAATTAAGAAAACTTGGTCTGGATTTGGAGTGTGTAATGATGTACTCTGAGTGAAGTAAATCAGTGACATCTCTTGGTGCAAGTGACAAATTAATGCGCATTATCGATGTACACGGCGGTTAAATTCGATGACTTTGACATTTCTCTATGTAAGATAATAATTTTCCTTTCAGTATGATTGAGTTACTAAGCGCTTATACCCGCTAATCATGCAGCGCTCAAAACTGCATTTTCGACATTCATTGCTTTTGTTGTTTGATTTGAAGAAATCTGCTGCCAAAGCCAACAAAATGCTTTTAGAAACTTATGACGATGCAGATCCGCCATGTCTTAATTGTCGGTTTTGATTTCAACGGTCTTAAAGTGGTGATTTTCATGTAAATGACAAAGAACGGCTTGAAAGAACAGA
>NW_023998459.1:2249188-2317110 GCF_014805625.2 Glossina fuscipes | reverse complement strand
ATCTCTGTTTTCTCCGCGGCCAGTTGTAGTTCGTTTTCGCGCAGCCAATCTTCTACCAGAGTTTTTCCTTCGTTCCGAATTGGAGAATTACACCTTAGCTACGATTACTATCGCAATGTCATCCGCACATCCAATAATTTTTGTATCTTTGAGAACCGGCAGGCGATGCACTGTGTCATACAGAATAATTTATAATAAGGGCTTGAATACAGATTCTTGAGGAACGCCCGCAGTAACTATATATTTTTTGGTACTCTGTGATATAATGGAGTCCTCTCGGACAGATAATTGCTAACAATCTGCATTAAGGAGTTGCAGTCAGCCCAGCGCAACTAATATACGCTCCCAGTAGCTAATATATGCTCCCAGGCATATATGGCATTTTTTATGTGAAGCGGCACAGTACTCTTTATAACCAAACCGCCGTTTTTCACCTTCAATAGCTTTATGAACTATGCTAGCTCTATCTTTTATCGTATCTACGATATAGCAATTCCTTTGAAAATCGTATTGACTTTTTGATATACTATCCATCTTGGTGAAGTGTTCTCCTAATCAGAATTTCCAATATCAGCTCCCATTCTACATAGGGGGCTTATTTGGCTTTGGTAGCAGCAACAACTTCTGTGTTCTCCATACAAGTTTGGGCCAACATCTAGCCAACTTATATTTTCCGATGTCATTGGGTATATCAATATCTAGTGTTTGC
Source organism: Glossina fuscipes (assembly GCF_014805625.2). NCBI lineage: Eukaryota > Metazoa > Arthropoda > Insecta > Diptera > Glossinidae > Glossina > Glossina fuscipes. Next base: position 2,316,401 of record NW_023998459.1, on the reverse strand, counting down.
TTTCTCCATCCTATAACTTGTTTTTTTTTCGACTCACGTTTCGTTGTCAGGCCTGACGTCGCACATCTGTGATTGCCGCATAGCGGTCACTTTGAGTGTACATATCGCAAACTTGCCATGCAAATTAACTTACCAAGGAACTGCTGAAGAAAGTTATGACTATTATCAATCCACCTCTATTTTTTGGTACTTATTTTCGTCTCCACCATATAATAGGATCACGTCCAGATTTTACATGGCTTTAAGCAGGGTTTCGTCTCTACGGTTGGTGTGCCTGCTACATGCAATATCCGACACTTATTACTGTTTTACAAGCGTTAGCCTCTCTAATCATTGCATTCAGTGCTTTTCACACTCTAGTAGTCTTAGACTTGGTGAGAACTAGCAACAAAAAATGGAAATCTCATTCATTTTAACCGCCACACAATGTTTACCGTTTCTAGCAGGGATCTCTTGTATATTTAATGCACCGCAAATCCAAATAGCTGTCATGTTAGCCCGGTTGTGATCCACGTATCCTTGTAGATCTTGCATCGATTTTTGGCTCGATAACTATATAACTATGTCACTTTTGCATAATTTGACGATGAAGCCAAATTGTAGGCAACGCATCCAATCATAATCTTTCTGTTTTGCAAAAGCTCCGTGGCTATATTAGAGGAGACGTTTAATATACTTCTCTGAGTATCTGCGTACAATTTCCTTAAGACTCTGATTATTTCCTCATTTATATTAGCGTGGTTTATTTGCTCATTAACGGTCTTGACAAATGCTTTCTGTGGTCACTTCATTTACAACCTTAATCACTATTTTCTTAGTGTTAACGAGAAATTTCACCTTAACTTGTTCAGCGCCTTCTCTATTCTCTATTCGGTATTTATATCCTTGGGAATTCTAATTTAGCGTCCTTTTAATTAGAAAGAAGTTGTCGCCATTTTTAGTTTTGCGTCTTTAAAATATCGCTGTATGAAATGTTGCTCATTTTTCCAATTTTCTGCCTAACTAAGATACAACTTTTCCATGGCATCATCCACAATTAGAAGTGCAAAAGCAGCATTCCTCGCCTCTTTATCAACTTGCTCGATTGTCAATAATTCGATACGACTTGGTACCCAAAGCACTTTATTTAGAAAGTCTATTCTCTAAGGCTGAGAGACCAGTTTCAATTATAATAATGTTGATGGGCATCATCCGAACAGCACAGCAACTTGCTCTAAGGGCTTGGTGATAGAGCGGTTTAAGGGTGATATTAGGTTTGCAGCTATTGTCATAAGTTACGTAACCATAGTCAATCTTGCTTTTGCATTATGAAGGCGCCCTTGTTTTTAATAGAAGACAGTGTGTTTTTTGATGGCATTTGTTGGAAAACGGCTAGAACATGGAGCGTTTGCACGTTTGGTACTGGTAAGTCATTAATATGCATCAGCCGATTTCTTGCGTCACACATTAGCTTTCGACAAATGTGCATTTTCTTTGACTTTTTTGAGGACGTTGATTGCCTTCGTACTATCTTTTTCGTTTGTTAATATGTACACATCATCCGCGTAGAGACAGTATTCAATTCTCGGCATATGGCAGCCAATTTTACTAATTTCATAGAAAGCAATCTGAAATAACATGATAGAACGAGGAGATCCTTGTGGAGAGAGCGAAGTATGTTAAATGTTTTTTCGAAACCAATTGAGAGAACTCTTGCGTGATTTCGTTCAGAAACCGCTTTGTTTGTAAAATAATCGATACGTAAAAGAGCGTCGGTGCAGCCTCTGCCTCGCTTGAAATCCATTTGTTGTTTTGCAATCAATTTCCTGGATTCAAGAAACCAAGATAGTCTAGATAGCATAATCTTTTTCAATAACTTTGAGATACAAGATAGAAGAAAGATTAGACGATAGGCCGATGCGATGGAGATATTTTTTGTGTTTTAAAATTGGAACAATTACCGCCAGCTTCCACATTCTGGGTGTATGGCTAATCAAAAACACCCTATTATATAGGTCTAGACATTTTTTTATGGAGACACATAGAGACAGAGCACTGATCATTTACTATGAAAAGCGATCTAGACCGGGTGTCCTCTCCTTTGATTTGGAGAAACAATTTTCAAATTCTATGGTAGATATACAATTTTCCAGAAACGTGGCATATCTGTCAATAGCATTTGAAAGAGAAATTGGAATTTTATTTTCGAAGACGGCACTGGAGAAGTTGCTGTCAAAGGAGTATTCGCACCACATTTTTCCAAAATAAATAGAAATCTTGTCTGCGACAATTAAAGCTCTGTTGGGAGTTCAGATGACAGAAGTTTCCTTCGAATTTGAAGTGTCATTGAGTTTGTTGATTTTTTCCAGACAAATTTTATTGATCTATTTCTGTGAACTCTTTTCGAAAAAAGTCCAAAACCGGGTGCCTCTGATGTTCGCAGTTCCTTTCTGAAAAGAGCGTCGGCCTTTTTATACAATAACAAATCATCATGATCAGGAGATGTTTTAAAACGGAACCATAAATTCATTTTGTTGTTCTTAATAACGAAAGCGTGTTGTTGCACCAAGGAAGCCTAGCCCTTTTAAAAAAGCTATTGGATTGAGGGATATAGAGATGAGCAGCCATGCGAATGGCCTTGGACATAATAGCAGCATCATTGTTGCAGTTTCCCTTAAATAGCTTTGAATTCAGAAACGACTCGGCATGTTTGGAGTAATTAATCCAGTGCGCTTTATCTAGGAGGAATTCAAATTGTTTTGCTGGAGGAGGCGTTTGAAAGGTTAAAATCGATTATAAATGGAAAGTCATCGCTATGATATAGATAAGAAGTAGCGGAGAGCAGCAACAATATGTGAAATGGTGTGATGTGTTGAAAAAAGCTTTGGTTTTCCATTATTTAAAATCCACGGATTTCAATGAAAGCCTTTTCTAAAACAGTACCACGACTGTCATACATTTAAAGCGGACTGGGGAGTAGCGAAGTACAGGAAATACACTAAAAAGCTTTGTAGAGAAAACGATTGCGAAAGTAGCTTTTTGTGAAAACACTGTAAACTTTTTGTTTAAGGTTATTTGTATCTCTATTGCCTGTATTTTATAGGTTAAATTAATGCGTTTGTGAAGAATATTTGACTTTATAAAAACACCAATTCCTTGTTTGGAGTAAGAACTTTGATCAGAATTCCATTGTAGAATTTTGAAAACTTTATTTAATTGTAGTGACATGAAAACGGAGTGATAGGTAGGTTATGTTGGCACGTCAGGGTCTCTGTCGAAATTATCGCTAAAGGAATTTTGCGTAAATAATTTATTTTTACCAGCAGAATAATCTGTACTTAGGCGGTTGCGCACCTTTGGTGTGCAACGAGTGTGCACACGTGAACAATTTGAAATTGAAAGTTAACTGAAGATTGGATTCATTACAACTCGTAATTTATTGAATGGAGTTTGGATTGAAGATTGGATTCATTACAACTCGTAATTTATTGAATGGAGTTGACAGCTAGTAACTCTAGAATATTTTGTTTATTAGGCGTTATGGTACGTGTTGTTGCTTTAATTGTTTTATATTTCCTGTTGCTTTGATTTTTTCAACATTACCTTTGCGGGTGATGGAGCTGGTTTCGCAATATGGTTTTTGGCAGATGATAGAACAGGTTTGACATTAGAAAGAGTTGGAGTTAAAGGTTCATTAGGCTCGATTTGCGAGGCGACAGCAGCATAGGTATTACTTATGGTAATTCTCTGTGGTCCACTTGGATTCTTTTCCCTGTACTTGTGTGTCGCTTTGCCCATACTACTTTTCTGTTTTGATTTTTAGAATTTCACGCATTCGTACATAGCGTGGGTATTGTCTGTCTAACGGCGAATGCTGATCATTGCTATTTATGCAGACTCTACGTACAGCTTTCGGCATGTTTAGGAACACCACAGTTAACATAAGATGGAGCATTATTGCATATTTTTGCAGGAGGCAGTTTTTGAATCTCATTTGATTTGGAATGAAGAGCTCCACTTTACACTTGTATCAAGCCACATCAACAGTTTACGGTAATTTTCAATGTAAACATTCCAATAAACTTGACTAAAGGTATTTTGCTACTCTTAATATACTTCAACGTATTTTTCAACACTTGTTGCTTTTAATGTACTTTTATTTCTTTTTCCAATATTTTACTGCTTTTAATATATTTGTATTTAATTTTGAATTTTGCTTACTTTTATTGGCATCATATATTCGGTTTGATTCTTTGTCGAGTTGCACTATCTTTACTTGTCGGAAAAAAAGGCTTTTTGAATTCCGTTATTTTATGGGACACACTCTGTTGTAAAGAGCAGAGAAAGGGTCGACCGGCCGAAAGCCCCTAAACGTATATACGCGGACGTTAGAATCTTTTAGTCTAATGTGGCGTTTGGCACTGTTTGTGCTTGGTTTCCTCTTTCTTGGGGATTTCATTTTTTAAGGCCTGTGCCACTTTTTTGGGCAGCACGGTCAGTATATCCACCAAATCTCGTATGGGTTGATGTGTGGTACGCCATCATTTCTATAAGCTCCGAGAATTTACTTCTCAATAAATGCATCCGTACTTTCTTTCGGCAATAGCAATTCTGCTATCCTCCTGCTACCAATGTCAATGGGCTGACTCTCTTAGTGGTATCTGATTTTCTTCATCGCATCTTCTTTCGCCTTATATTTAATATTGTTACAGTTTTTACTGTCGATTACTTCTTTGTGTGTGAATGCGTGTGCGTGTGAATGGATGTAAGGTGTTCGATTGCGCGAGTCTATATAGATGTTTCCTGATATGTATTTGTGTACGCATCCGTAACTTGCAAGTGTGTATGTTTTGTTTATTAATTTATTCCTTTAGTTAAAATGTGCGCACCGCCTACTGAAGAGTCTACTTACACTAAATAAATGGGAGCTTTCGAACTTGCTCAAGACAGATGTAATTGAAGCTTCTCTTGCGTTTTATTTTTCCTTATTTTTCGTATTTTGATAACTGCCACTGCGTAGCCTCAGGAAAATGGAGGAACACGCTAAGGACAGAATAAACAACTCACACCGAGTTCAACTTTCGCTTTGGTTTTTAAGTCTTTTACGCGTCTTTGTCATCGCGGTGAACAGATTCTACGCACTTTCCACCAGTTTCCTAATTGCAGTAACTACTGTTTAATTAATTTTTCTTTGCAAATTCAACACGAACTCGCGGAACTTTTCTAAAAGAAGTCATATCTCTACCAACTGCGAATTCACCTCCATATCCGTAAATACAATATTTCTACGGAATGATAATTTGTCACCAAAATTAAATGAAGTTTGGTGGTTTTTGAGCTTGCCGTCTTTTCTTCTTGTTCGTAAATATATTTGCCATATTTCAACTTGTTAACTTAATTTATCCGACTCCGACAAATCCACAAAAAAAAATGTGTTCAGTGGGCTTGCTTCAGTGAAATAAAGTATAGACTATCATTTCAAAAATTTTATAGCTAAATAATTATCGAGTTAAGGTCTTTAAAATCTTTTGATAGTTGTCAAAAATTTGTACATTTTTTTCAAGAACATTTTAAAGATCGTTCAGTAAAATGTCATCATCTGATATATTTTAGGGTTTCAGTGATAAACTCTAGTGCCTGGGAGGATTGCAGAAAACTTGTAATATTAAAAAGTTGGTTTTCGAGAGCTTACGATCTACTCAGAATCCCTCTTTTTCTCGCCACGAGGAGGTGCATAATTTATTCACAATTTATTCTTTTTCTCTTAAGATAATGTCCACCTTGTTTCGTTCGCATCGTTTTGGCGATGAAGCCATATCCTTTGCCACAGTGAAATGCTGGAATAACGAGTTTTGTCCTGGTTGCCGTTCGCGCAAAATCAGTTGTTATGCCAGAAAGCAAATGCAAAAGTGATGAACTATGAAATTGAAATAACTTTAAGTACTAATTCCACCAATAAAATAAGGCATGATTACTTAGGCGCACAAAAAAATAATGTTGGATTGCTAATCAATTCTCAAGAAGATGCTCGTGCGGTAAGTATTGCAAGATCCAACAAAATCCAACAAAAGATGTTTGCGTTCGACGAACTTAAAAATATATGATCGCTTGTTTCTGAAATACGGCATACTAACCGTGCCTTTAGAGGAACCATCAATTTTGTAGAAATTCCGTGGGCAACAATTGTAGTCAGCTAAAAAAGTTAGTGTTCACAAATTAAGTTTCGGGTGGAACGCACAAATGTAATGGCAAACGGTTCGAAGAAAAAGCGTATAGATGATAAAGGAGAATAAAATCAATTTTTCATGGCAGGTTACTATTATTTTATTAGTAGGCTAAAAATATAGATAGTCCCCAATGTATGTGCAGGGTTCAACGTATACCTCCAAACGTGACATAAATAGTTTTTTTTTTATGATTTCTTCTATAACTAGCTGCAGAGTCTTAATGAATTTTGTGCAGATTCGTGTCGTGATGATCACAAACGCGTAACAGCTTTTTGCGCTCTTGTGGAAAATAACGAAATGTCTTTATCTTCGGTTTGCCAAATTATCATACACAATTTGTATAGCAATCGTCAAACTCTACATATGTGATTTGGTTTGAATCAGAGATGAGACGCTAGCTATATGTAGGTCTTTCTTTTAGCATTGCTTCTTAATCGACTACTGTTAAAAATTTGTCTCTCTAATAACCTTCTTTCTCATATTTTGTATATTTATTGCATTTTATCTTTATGGTGACTTTACTTTCGTTGTTTCCCTCTCTTTTTTGCTCCATATCGTATGTATGTATATGTTTTCGCTGCTAAATTTTTATTTTGCGTTGTAGCTGCTTTGACACTAATAACACTTTTAATCCGACGCTTTGCTTTCACTATTTCAACAGAAAGTCGTCACCTCTTTTATATTTATAATTTACGTATTTATTTAATTCGGAATTCTTCTTTCGTTTTCTTTATTTGCAGGTTACCACAGTTTCCACTCAATGTCAGGTTTTTTATTTCTATGACGGTAAGAAGTAAATGAAGTTTATTAACAAATCAGATTATAATGTCGAGAATGGTGTAGATTTCTGACGTCACATTTAAAATGTAAAAGTTAATGTCTTTTCATTACAATAACAAGACACGTAACTAATTAATTCGGAGGAAATATGGAATTTACGTCGCCGTTTCATGTGACCTCATATTCTATACCTAGTATTTGACTCTTAGAGTAAAGTTACTGCTTGCAAAATTAATTGGAAGGAATATATAAATCTAATACTAAAACCTTGACCATTGTTGGCGTTCTCTTCCTATTGGCTTTGAGCGTGAATTCTCTATCAAACAAAGCAGTAAAACACGGTATATATATTTGTATATAAATGAGTAGTAAATTTGATTAATTTACAATATAGAAAATTGCAATTATATTAGACGCATTACACGGGTCCAGCGTACAATTAATTATAATCATACAGAAAACACATGCATAGCTTACGGACTCATAAATCGTATATTGAGGCTTTCTCAGTTAGATAGGTACAGTAAAAGAAATCGTTATTTAATGGAAATGCTGATTCACACTTTCGAGTATTAGAAGAACACACTTGATCGCCGTAAGATATTGCTATAACATCAGCGTTCGTAATCAACAAAGTCAAAATTTTCATTGCTAAACCAAAATTTATAATAAGCACCGATATGTTATTAATCATAAATCACGTAGTAACTGCAACAGAGTTCTCAATTTCATTAACTTAACTTTCCAAATATTTACGTAGCAGTCTTACGTGCAGTAGATATTGTCAAACAAAGAGCAAATTGTCGAACACTTTCTTTATAAGTGTGATAATTGCGCGCGCCCTGTAGTCGTATTGTTTTATTTTGTGTGAAGAAATGTTGCTATTTTTTTTGTTATCTTATTGTTTTATACCTCTATAAAGCCTAAATAATTATAAAAATATAAAGGCGTTTAAATTAATTGAGTTGTATTGAACCTTTTGTCCCGATATTTATTTTAGTTTTTGCGATCAGCACTTGGCGCTCTCGTCAATAAGTCCCTTTTTTTTGCGTATTTTAAATTTTTCTCTTGGCTTGATATTTATTTACTGTGTCAAGGGGTGTTTTTTTACATCGTGTTGAACAAAAACGGATCGTGATTCTGAACGATTTATTACTTGTGTTTGTCACGCAAAGTGTGCAGGTATCAATAGCCGTGCTGCAGATGCAGGAAGCTGGCTTCCATAAGGTTTTCACGGAGGCAAGGAATGGGTTTTCTGAATTAAATAAAAATCTCGCGATGTTGTGCGAAAAGTGTAAGAAAATGAAAACAATATCCGATGAGCGCCGCGATCTAGAGCAAACATGTTCTCCCCAGCCGGTAAAAGAAGAGAAGGTCACTGCTGCAAGTGTGGTCTTGATTCGCGTCCGTTTGGGCGTCTCTGAAGCTTGATTAAAGTCTTGTTCACATTAGTCGGAACGTTTTTACAAATTTTTCAGGTTTACAGAAAGGATCGAACGGATCGCTCTGGTGGTGGGATTTTAAGTGCCATATTTGCTGCAGTCCCGTCCTATTCTGCTTTCTACTTTAGCTTTATGAGTAGCTTACTGTCATCGTTCTATAATGTATTAAGCCTAGCTATTTCTGCAACCGTTCCCATCAAGCAACATCGCTCTCGCCGCAAATGCCCGTCATGGTTTAACAAGAGAAGTAAATATTACCAAAATATAAAAAGCAAATGTTTCAAAAAATTTATGAAAAGTTTCTCTCATTTCTGCTCCTTACGACTATTTCGCTTGTTCTTTTGAAAGGCATAGATTTAATTATCTCACTCAGCAATATCATTGCAGATATCTTTAGTTGATAAAATCCTTACTTTTCGTTAATCCTAAATATTTTTTTAAGTTTGGCAACTCCAAAAGAAAAATCTCCATACATCCCTGGCATGGTTCTTTCAATGGTTCTGAGCCCTCTGATGATATTGAAATTCTAGCATGGTTTTCGAAGAGGAACATTTAATTTCACGAATCTCTTAGAGTTTACTTGCCATGTTTTCAAGGTTTTTTCTATTGGCTCCAGCTCGGATGTCGTATTTACTGACCTTAATAAAAAGTTGGACGTAGTTGATCAGAATTTACTGATGATTAATGTCCAGGCCTCTCGCTTAGCTTTCTGCTTAGCGAAGTGGATAAGCTCTTATCTGCATACCAGATCATTCAGGATTCTGTTTAATTTCATCATCTCGGATGAATTCCCCGTTGTGTCTGGGGTACCTCAAGGAAGTCACTTAGCTCGCATTTTATTTAGTTTATACATTAACGATCTTCCATCGGTGGTTAATACCATCCAGATCTTAATGTATGCTGATGATGTGAAACTGTTTTCTTCCTTCTCTGTTGAATCGCGATCGCATCAGCTTCAAAGTGACTTGATAATTTTCTTGCACGGTGGTCTGTGAATCTTCTAAACTAAATCTGAGTAAATGTAAGAAGCTTTCTTTCTCAAGAAGGAAGTCATTCATTACTCGGTATTTCATAGATTCGCATAAGTTGGAGGACGTCGATTCGATCACAGATTTAGGCGTTCTATTTGACCATAGGTTATCTTTTAACTTGCATATTGAGCTCTCGATTAGCAAAGCTAGGTCCGCGCTTGGTTTTATAAAAAGGTGGTCCGAAGAGCTTGATGATCCCTCCATTTCGAAAAGGCTGTGCATGTGTTTGGTTAGACCCATACCCATACATAACACCTATAGGTAGGAAACCACACGACAGATGCATACTCGAGTATAGGTCTAACCAATCACGTGTACAGTCTTTTCGTAATGTAAGAACCATCAAGCTCTTTGGGCTACCTCTTTCTAAAATCAACCGCGGACCTACCTTTGCTTAACGAGAGCTCAATATGCAAGTTAAAACGTAACCTATGGTCAAATAGAACGCATAAATCTGTGAACGAATCGACGTCCTCTAATGTGCCAATCAATGAAACAGTGAGTAATGAATGACTTCCTTCTTGAGAAAGAAAGCCTCTTACTTTTATTTAGATTTAGTTTCAGAAAATTCGAAGAGCACCCTGCAACCAACTTATTCAAGTCACTTTGAGACTGATGTGATTTCGATTCTAGAGAGAAGGAAGAAAACAGTTTCACATCATCAGCATACATTAAGATCTCACCGGATTCAATCATTGATGGGAGATCATTAATGTATAAATTAAATAAAATGGGACCCCAGTGGCTGCTTTGAGGTACGCCAGATGTAACGGGGAATTCATCCGAGGTGATAAAGTTGAACAAAACCTTGAAGGATCTATTGTGCAGATAAGAACTTATCTATTTCACTAAATAGAAAGGGAAGCCAGAAGCTTGGAGTTTAAAGATAAGTAAGTTATGGTTAACCATATCTAACGCTTTGCTTAAATCAGTGTATATCACATCTGTGCGAGAACCACTAGAAAAGGCCTTGAAAACATGAGAAGTAAACTCTAACAGATTGGTGACTGTAGATCTACCTTTTCGAAACCTATGTTGGAGTGGAAAATATATGATTTAATGGCAAAGGCCAAATGTTAAGTCACAATTTGCTCGAACAGTTTAGGCAAGACGATCAACTTGGCAGTGCCTCTGTAGTTCTCAACAAGTGGTCTACTTCCACTTTTGTGAATAGGAATAAGGAACCTACTCTTCATATGATGAAATTCCATCATGTCGAGGCGCGCAACTATATTTTAGAGTTGTTTGTTAGTTGTTTTAGTTGTCTTATTAAACCAGGTGAGACAACGGCTTCAAGGTCGGGACAGCTTGATTGGAACGGATGCAGAAATAGGTTGATTTAGTATATTGTAGAACGATGACAGTGAGCTATCAATACTTTCAACTGAGAAGTCAAGCTTAATACAGTAAAAGTTCCTTATTCGCGGAATAAGGAATACAGAAACCGCGAATACGGAATTGTAATTTATATGGGATTGTAGGGTATACGTTCCTAGGTGATAAAATAAAAAAAATCAATTTACTTGAATGCGAATGTGCATTTAGTTCTTTCCTTTTTAGGCAATTTGTTATTTCGGGAAATTACTTAGCTGACATGAACTAGATTTGGAATTTTCGCAACAATACTTTATTCATTGAGTAATAAGATTCCTTTCATTCTGTTTGATTACATTCTCAAAAACCGCGAATAAAGAAATTTATAGCCGCGAATATGGGAATTGCTCACATTTTCTTCATCCGCGAATAGTGAAACCACGAATAAAGGAAGCGCAAGTAAGGAACTTTTGTTGTATATGAAAGACGTTATTGTAGCATTAAAATTTGATTTAATGGAAGCTAAATATTTATATGAAAATGTTGAATTTTGAATGTTAGAGAAGTTGAACGAACCAACATGCTTGTAATGAAAGGAAATACCCAATGCTGGATGATATGGATCCTCAGGTAAACTAAACGGAAGACAACGATTAACGCAAATCTCAGGAAAATTGACAAAGCAAAGATCAAACAATCTACCATTGCAATTAGGGATACCATTGTATTGAACTAAATTATGATCAAATAATTCATTAAAAAACACAACGGCTCTACCAGATGTTGAGCCTAAAAAACGTTTAGTTTTTTGAAGGCGGCAGGACTAGTGCATTACGGGGCCAATCACGATGGATAAATTAAGGACCCAGCTGGCCACAATGGTTAAATTAACAACATATCAACACGAGATTGGTGTAGGTTGAGAAGGAACCAATTTGGAAATGCTTACACGCTTTAAATTGACTGATGGGACTTTCGCCACCAGATAAATTTTTATGTTACCCGCAGATGTATCAGTGTAAACACAAATACTACCTTTTTGGGAGGAACTACTTTCAAGCAGAGGTCATCTGTATTAGGAGCAGTAGGGTTCCCGGATGGGGAGTTTTGAGTTTGGGAGAATATAGAAGGGGTGACCCCACTTGCACGACCAGTTTGTGCGATGTGCCCAGTTTGGTGACCACCGTTCACAATCGAACAGCCGGGGGGAGAGGACGATTTATTATTGCCTTTATTAGTTTTAGGCGATGACGCCTGAGAAGAGGGAGTGATGCCACTGAGAGGAGATACCCTTGCCACTTTAGCATAGCTCAAACCAGCAGGACTTTCCGGCTTATTTGTTGGTTCTTACTTACCGAACGACTCATCGATATGAGAAACTCTAACATTCTTTGTAGACATTGACGAAGCGCTAACTTGTGCCAACGAATCAGAAATCAGAGGTAACGTACAACACGCGAGTTGTAACTTTGCTAGCTGGGAAAGAAGATGAGTGGTCAACTTCTCCGCCAAAGAATCCGAGGTTTTTGTTCAAATCTAAGAAACAGTTTCTCGTCTCCGTGAAGACTTTGCAGAAATCTATGTCCCGCAGGACATGACCATCTTATACCATTTGAAGCACCCAGGACTGGATCAGTGGTGCGGCTAAAAATACCAGGGCAAAAAGGATTACAGAGCCAACAAGAGATGAATCGTTCAGATTCCGGTCCTGTTTTCGCACGATATTGTGTAAATAAACACTCCGTGTCCAGTGACGTACGACAGAAGGAGCTTATTAAGAAAAAAAAGAAGGGAAAACTAAAAGATTCTACGATACAAAAATTGGCATCAAATTAAACCAAACCTTTCACATTCGTTGACACTGTAAATATAGCGCGAAAGCAAAACAAACTATAAGCAAAGAGTAACAGAAAAAAGAGACTTTTACCAAGAGCTCCAGTTGTTGATTGCCCAAAACCAAATTGAATTTCACGTAAAAAATTAATATATTTCATATAAATTAAATTACCCACTTTATCCTATGAAAGATTTTTATACTTTAGAACTCGAATAAAGCGAAAGGCTAAGAAATACACTAAGAAATTGAAATGTCTCTTGCAAAGAATTAAAACGCGACTACAACACGCGCGCAGGGTTGCCAAATGATGATAATAATGATGATACAAGATATTGTGAACTCTTTCGCTTGACATCTCTCGAATTTTCGAAAACTTCTTTCTAAAGAAATTAGTCAATCACAGAGGGGCATATAAAAGTTCTTTTTTTTTTTGTTATGATTCCCAAAATATTCTTCACCATGTTTTGGTTAATCTGGCAACGGGTAGCCATTCCCATGCGTGTCTGGGGCACGTGTTATCATACCTGGCGCATACGTATAATTAGAACATAAATATATGCTAATTAGGCAACAGATAAAACAACAGGCAAGTTGAAAACTTTCACCTCTTTTAGACTTTAGGTTGCTACTTTGTCCGTTGTGGAACGGGCTACGTAAGCTAACAAAGCGCATTTGCATTCTTAAATTGTATACCATTGGCCCGAAAGGACACAATAGGTTTGTAGATACTTAGTGGTACTTTTTCGCTTTTTCTTATGCATCCTTACCTTAGAGACTCTTCGAAAGGAAGTCATAGGCTTTCTAACGGTGGCTAGTACTTTGTGCTTTGTCCGCCCGGGACGTGGTCCTTCAGGTTGTAACGAGTCTTCTTGGGCATGGTATACTCAGCCAATCCAATATTCTTTTCAAGAATATTTATAGAATACAAATTAATTGGACCTTCGGGTTTGTTCTTATTTTCTCTTTATTTATTTACGGGGAGATTATAATGTTCAAGCGAATTTTGAGAGACGTAGGAGGAAACCAGCGTGGTGACCCGACTCTTCCTAATTGATTCTTATGCATACCGATTATTCTTAATTAATTTTTTTCAGGTTCTCTGTATCGCGGGATTCTCTGTAAAGAAAAGGAACACGCCGCGGGTGTCATAGCAACCAACCGTGGCCTATAGGGCTACTCGTCTGTTCCTAACCGGTTCACCTCACAGGGTTTGTGTGTTCATTGATTATTCAGGGGTGACGGTGATGCTATTTTAGGTTTGAGCGAGCGGGTTTGCCTTCATCTATGTTACAGTGTTATTCTTACATATCTATCCCTATGTGTGCTAACTTAGGTTTGATCGAACATGTTCGTTCACAGCTGCCAATGCTTCTCTTTCGTATATCTTAGCATTAATACTGCCTTACGCGCCAACTCGTATGATTTTATTGTGACTGCCGACTCAGATACTAAATCGTATGTTTTATTAGCCGTTAGCCTGCATGTCTTCATGTGCTATGCATCATAGCTATCTTGTTTTTTTCCCTTATCGCTGTGCTTGTTTTTTTGTTTTATTAATATTGCTAATTTCAATATGCCTTTGTAAGATTTTAGCCGTTAAGTATGTGAATGCTAGTCTCCCTATGCTTGTTTGTATGCCTATCTTTCTGTTCGTTCCACTGGCATTGCTAATTTCAATGTGCCTTTATAAAATGCTAATCCAGGTACCAAATCGTATGATTTGGTGACCGTTAGATAAGTGAATTCATTATTTCTATATTAACCTTCTCAAACCTAGAAACCCGAGAACGCCTTGCCGATATGCATAGGAAATGCTACCGCATCTCTAATTAGTATTAATTTACTTATGTGGTAATTAGTAAGGGAGTAGAACGCTTCCTTACAAGGTAACAGTGTGGGTGTGAATCCTTACCTTAAAAATTTTCGGCCCGAAAAAAAAACCTTAGCTGTATAGATTCTTCGCGTTGCTAGTAGTTCTCCATTTATCTGCCCAGAATAGGATCATTGTCATTATCAAATACAATTCAAAAGTTTTTAATTTTTGTAATCGTTAAACGCTTCTATGCATATACACAGGCGCCTATTTTTATGGGACAATGAAAACATTTTACCGAATTTAAAAAGTATTGTTGCAACAATTAATATTTGGAACAATTAGTCTTTATTTAATGTGGTATGTAAGCAACAAATACTGGCTTATTTCAAAAACTTTCCGCCTAGTGTATTGCTAATATAACATTTTATATGTTTTAAAAAAAAAACTCTTAGGGTGTGAAGTTATATTTAAATATGAGAAGCAAAGGCACAACCCAAATTTTTTTACTGAGTTCTGTTAAGTCGTGAACAGAATTCTGTTTCGGAGGGATTTAAATCGAAATACAGTTAAAATAAAACTTTTCTAGATTTCTTTTACAAAATGTTATAAACAAAAGATGACTTTATGCAAATTAATTAATATTTGAAAGGACAACATTTTTACATAAATGAGCTTGATAAAGCGAAAGTTTACTTAGCTACTCTGGGCAAACCATTCCCTGTGAAAAAATGAACCTAGCACAGAGTCTTCCATTAATAGCCTTTCCAGCGATGTGCAGGTTACAGAATTTGTGGCAAGGGTTTAAGGTGGGTTCCTGCCTGAAAGGCTTAACCCCACGGTGGCCCATGCCACTTTAAAGCGTACTACGCCCCCTGGCGAGTTAGACAATCCCCACAGAGTAGGGGCCTAAACAGCACCAGAGTCCAGAACGGTTTATTGTGTATGGAACAATAAACCCCACTCTGGTCAATGGCGAGGCCTAGCTGCACTCAATTGTTCCATTTTAGCTAGGAACTCGCCAACCACAACCACCACGAGTACTCCCCGAAGGGCCGCACCCAAGCAGTCAGGACTCACAAATTGATCAACGATATGCATTCAAAAGGGGTAAAAAAAAAATTTGCGCTCGCTTCCGCCATAAGGCTTCCACGGCGCCGTTGATCAATTACCACCATTACCCGCAAGCATCCGTGACATGTGTTCGAAAGTAAAAATAGGTAAAAGGGGAAAAACCTTTCCGTCATATCCCTTTTTTCATTTTTGCATGTATTAAATTAATTTGCCAGATATGTTCTATTAATCGGCCAAAGGGAAGGCCGTCCGTCAATTCCTTTTTGCATTAATAGTATAATTAATTTATTCATTACGACTTAAGGACAAAGTCCATCATACACCCGCAGGCATACGTGGCTTTGTGAGGCGAGCCTCCTTACCCCCGTGGCTCCCAGTTTATTTTACAAAGCCTTAGGCATACTTTGGGCGGATGTTAAAAAAACAATCGCACTTGCTTCGGATTCTCCATACTCTCCTGGTTACCAACACCAGTGAACTACTTTTCTTCAAGATATATAGGTGTCGGGTATTGCACTGACATGGCAGAGTAATCTACCATGCACTCGCTAGGTTACTACCTTCGACGTACTTAAAAACCATTCATTCGTATATTTCCTCGGTACTAACCAGCTATAGAGTGAAGAGCTCATCTTCTAGCCAACCCCTCCACCATCTCTCCGAAACTCGCCGCCGAGTTAGCAGCCCAAAACCTTAAACTCTTCTTAGCCGGCCGAAGCCGTTGCCCGGGGATCACCACTGGGAGGTGAGAGTTTCGACACATCTATGCTACCCATCAAAGCATAGTTCATCTCCCCTGTGCAGGTTACAATAAGATTTGCTTAGATAATTTTTTTTATGCGACCTTGAAAATTAACATCATATAGGATAACACATAAGCAAATTTTGAAAGGTTGCCGTGGGCAAACCATGTCCTGTCAAAAAATGAAATTGAGTTCATTTATATAATAAACCCAGGCGACCGTCACGTTTTATTTCGACAGTTCGATATAAATCTAAATGCTTTTTCATTTTTGTGTCCTCTTTATATGCCCTAATTCTTCAACCTCATATGTTCTTTCCCTTTTGTGATGTACATCGTAGTGCCGTTTATATTTATTTTGCGCCTTTCGTATTTCGTCTTTATCATCTTTGCGGATTTTATGTTATTGACTAATTCGTTTTGTTGCTTTTCATACGTCCTCCGAATAGTTCAAACGGTGAAAACTTTGTTGGAACAGTTAACGTGTAGTCTATCGCCTTTTGAACTTCTCCAAAGCCTTTACATTACTTGGATGAATCGGGCGGTAATTGTTGTTTCGCCATATATGCTTTTATACTTCGAATTATCTGTTTAACAAGGTTATAACAGCTTTGTTTTTTGTTCGTTTCGTGTTCTACTTTTCGAGAGTTTCCTTCTTTTTCTACGGCATCGTATCGCATACTTCATATTTTTCTCAAAGTTCTTAAAGTGTCTTAGCTGCATGTATTCGTGAAACTGTTCTTTTTCTAACTCATGTCTTTGTGGTAACAAACTCATCTGATAACAGAACTTTTACCATTTCGTAGTCGCTGATTCAGCTTCTATAAAAAGTGCTTCAGATAAATTATACACGTTTGTATTTTGTTCAAATGATTGAAACCGTTTCTTGACAGGTATCCTTTCAGCCTCAAAACAATTAATAATCTATAGAAATGTTTGCATCATTTTTAGGTTCGTCAATCACTTTTAATGTTAATAAGTTAACCCCTTACTTAATTCATAGCCTTTTCAACTATTTGCGACATTCGTTTGATTTTTTTTAGTTACAGCTTTTGTGGTCGGTCGTGTTTCCACACTTTTTTCACTTAAACCGTCTTTGTCTTCCATATCGTAATTATAATTTTCTTTTGTTGAATTAAATATGTTCGCTGTATTAAGCCTAATTTCTTTTAGTTGGCCCTCCTTTGATTTGATTGAGTACGCTTTCTTTTGGTTGAACATACTTTCTATTGGTTAGAGCCCTCAAATGTAGTGGATGACATTACTTTATTAATGTTAAAGGTATCATACGAAAATTTATTGAAAATTAATTCAAATTCCTGAGTAATTAGATATGAAGATATAATAATAAAAATAAAGGTAAAGTTTAGAACTCTTCGTTTATTCTGTTAGCTCTCTGCCTACTGCTATTTTACGAATCCATATTTTACACAATATATAGTCATATACACTTTTGCCTAAGCAGTGCACACAAAATGGTCATAAGAATAAGGAGCAGCATTACAGCGATAATAACTAGGCGTCTTTACGAGACATTGATTTATTAAAATGGAGCGGAGCAGTTGGACATTGAACGTTTTTACAAAAAAGCCCTGCTTATCTCCGTGTTCATGACATAACAATAATAATGGAAATTCAGCGAGAGAATTTGCTAAAAAGGGCAATTTGTTATGGCTGACTTACACAACCCGCAATTTGCAATTGGCTTTATTTAATTGATTGTGTATGCGTTGCTGTTTGTGCTCTGTGCTTTGTATGTTTTGTTTAGAATTTTTAATTCTCTCCCGTTCACTTTCCTTGTTTGTTTTTCTTTCTCTTATTAAACATTTATTATTTTTGTCGTAGGCTATACTTTTTTGTCGTAGGCTATACTTTTTTGTTGTAGGCTATAATTTTTTGTCGTAGGCTATACTATTTTTGTTGTAAGCTATACTTTTTTGTCGTAGGCTATACTTTTTTGTCGTAAGCTATACGTTTTTGTCGTAGGCTATACTTTTTTGTTGCAAGCTATACTTTTTTGTTGCAAGCTATACTTTTTTGTCGCAATGATACCAGCTAAAAGTTTTTTTTTTTATTTGAAGACTACGCAATGACATGTTTTATAAGGGCTGCTTGATGTTGTGTATTTGTGTACAAGATTAATGTGTGTGTGTGTTTATATGAAAAGCCCTTATTTACGTTGCGTATTATTGTTTGTATTAAAGTTGTTTGCGTTTATTTGAACAAAAGATCTGCATACTACTGGTATCACTGATGTGGTTGTTGACGCTTGCGTAAATCACTAAAACAGCTGATATCATCATTTAGTGTCTACGTGGTTCAGCAAGAGTTTATCGTTAATATTTAAATATGTATTAGTTATGCGATTTTCTAATTGTTGCTAATAATGGTGCCAGATAAAATGCGCACAGATGTTTGTGGGTAATGCTTATGTAGGTGAAGTAAAACAGCCAGTAAACATTGGTTAGTTCTTGACAAAAGAACGCGCAGGCATATCTATGTATTTACATTGTGTACGCATTTGGCGAAATTGTCTATGTGATGTGTTTTTAGTAGCATCCAAGCGAATGTGTTTGCCTTGTTTGTGCATCTTGGCTGCTGGGTTTAGTCATTTAACATGGATGCAGAAAGTACCACGATGTTATATTCGAATTTAACATTGCTTGTCCTGTACTAAGCAAATTAATTTTTAATTGTGGTTGTATGTGTACCCTAAAGTAAGTTGTTGCGGTTTTAGTGATGATGACAAGCAACTTTCCTGGGCGGTATTATTATTATGCATTTTAATCGCTGCTGTATGTGATTATTTCTTGGTAAAGTTACAAAGAACGTTCATTTTGTAACGGCACTTGATGCTTACACGTAATTGTGATATACACAAGCTAAGCTGTAGAAAATCCTGTATATCCTTATACAGCAGGCAAAAGTTTTCAAAGAAAGTTAAGATACATTATTTTTTGAAAGAAACACAATGTGATTAAACTAATTAATTAAGCTTCTGTTGAAGGTATTGGTTGGATTGCGTAATAAGGAAGGAGAATCCACTGTAACAGCCCAACAAAGGAATGATTTAAACAGTGTCTTTGGATGAAAACAAAATAGAATAATAATATATTATTTGAAGATGTGATTGGATTGATATATTTAAGTATTCACTAAAAAATTGTTTGAAAAACTTTAAAAAGCTATTCCCGCAAGGCACTTTTTTAAAATGAATTAAAAAATAGATGCATTTAATCTACCGATAATTGGACAGATAGGTAGAATTTTTTAAATATATTCCTTTTTGTGATATTTAGCGAGCCTTTGGATATAAATGTTAACTTCCGATTAAAAAAACGATACCCTTTTATTAATAAAAGAAGATTAAATCAACTTCTCGTCGAAATTATGTTTTAAATATATTGTAAAAAATACGCATGAGAAAACATACATAACAAAAGTTATATTCGGCTGGGGCCAAATGCCGCATACCCATCACCATTAAAATTTTTGATACCGCATGCTTCTATTAATTATCATAAGAAATGAAATGGTGTAAAAATTATCTTTCACCGTTTGCTTCATTAAAAGGCATCGTTAGGAAAACTTAGTCTATCACGTGATTTCCACCGCAATTAATTTAGAATTATATTATACCCACATTGTTGGTATTGCTACGAAAAAATGATCCCACCAGATCGTGGATCCCACCATATATATTAACGCGATATCATCAGTTAAGATATCTTCATCTGAGGAATGTACAAAACAGTTTCAAAGATTCTGTCTTATTTACGTTATGATTAATTAGCATAAATCCTCAAAAAAGTTAAAAAAAGAGAAACTAACCACTTATAACTTTGTGTGGTCGCAGGTGATTTTTTCGATTTCTTGCACGTAAACCGTAAAATTTTTTGCCAAGTAGATGTGGTAAATTTTAGTCGTCTACCTTTTGTGAGTTGTGAGTAATGAGAAAAACACACAAATTTTTGTTAAGAAAAAGGAGTTGCCTTCATTTTGTGCTCCATTCCGCTCTAACCAATTTGGTCGATTTTCAACATCAAACTGCGCGCAAAAACTTGCAATGTTTCCACTTAATTTTAAATTGATATCTTATCTTATATTTATGACCATTCAGAATTTCATGCAGATCAGTAACGTATAGGGTCTCTGAAGCTTCTTTATGGGTGTTGCAAACATTATGATAAAATGAGTATAGCTCCCGTCATCCCATGTTGAAGTTACGCGGCTCGCAGTTTTGAAAAATTGGTTTTGAAGAAAAACGTGTGTTAACTTTTAAAATGTGTTATGGGCATGTCTTTGTTGCCATAAATATTTTTTATTTTTTCATTAGTCTTTAATTCGAGGACCATAAAACTGCCATTATCAAATATTTGTTATTTTTTTTGTCGATGGTGTTTGCTTGATAGAAGCCCTTTGTTGCATATGTAGGAAATGAAGTCGAACTTTTTATACTCTATTTTTTCCAAATGACCGAAAAAACGTTTGGAACAACAGAACTAATAATCAATTCCAAAAACTTCATCCCAAAGTGATAATTTTTTAGAAAAAGCATGCAAATATTTCGGGCTGCCGTCAGCCCCGTATCTGCTTAACGCTCGTCTCAAAGACGCTACATTGACGAATTTTTGTTTAAAAATGTTTCTAATTAAACTTAACTACTTTATAAAGACATCTGTTAACGATTTGAAGGAGCTAGCAATCAACAGATAGGACGTTAGGCCGTGACTCCAGTGATTCATTTGGCACACGAAGTCTTTTTCAAGCACTTCAAGGAGAACTCAAAATTTCGATAAAAACACTTGTTTCTGGAAATTGATCTTTTTTCATCTATTGCAAAAGATT
The DNA here is from genome assembly GCF_014805625.2 of Glossina fuscipes. Taxonomy (NCBI): domain Eukaryota; kingdom Metazoa; phylum Arthropoda; class Insecta; order Diptera; family Glossinidae; genus Glossina; species Glossina fuscipes. Next base: position 2,295,314 of record NW_023998459.1, on the reverse strand, counting down.
TAAGGCACCTATTAGACCAACAAATCAAAATTGTTTGGCTGGGGTTCTCCGCCTTTATGAAAACGGACTTGCAAATAATTTCTTCGTAAAATTTGTTTTTAGCAGTCGAGCTGATATAGACGGCAAGTGTACAACCGTGAAGCGTACATTTATTTAATCAATATTAAACGTTTGTTGAGTTTATGAACATGCAAAAATTTGGCATCATTTAGATGATACAATACGTGAAATCAAATTTTCTCAGTTCAGCCATCGTCAAATTCTAGTTTGATTGTAACGTGTTCGTTTCCTCGATGTTAAGAATTGCCAGGACAACAAACATTAAGACAGTCGACCAATTCGTTTTGAGATATTTTGATGAAATTTCGTCCATCGGCGTCTTTGAAGATGATTTATATTGTGTGGTAAAAATTGTCATGTTTAAAATTTCTCGACAATGGCGGCTAAGTAATAGTATTCCGGCTTTCTAGATTGATGTGAATCCCTTCTCATATCATGTAGTAATTTAAGATAAAAAAATAACTGTACTAAATTTGGACTATCTCGGCTAATTTTTTGTATCCTGTCCTAAGGATTTAACGAAAGTTAATTCTTTGTAGCGCAGAGAAGTCTAAGTTGTAATATGTTATGATGAAACTTAACCCATAATAGCAGTTTAAGATAGTCGAATTAACACGAAAATTTTTATTTTTTAGGACAAAAAAGTATGCGTTTTAATATTTTATGATGGAAGTTGATCAGTAATAGTAGTTTGACATAAAAATTAAATGCTGAGTTTTTTAACCACCATTCTTACGGAAAGTAATTCTTTATTTGCAAAGAGGTCTTATGCTTAATATACAGTTCTATAATATTAATTTCATAAAATAAGAGTATAATTTTTGTGGATAGGGTATTTATGAATCGACCTAGTCCGACTTTTCACTTCCTCTATTTATAATTTAAGTTCATTTAATGTTTAGGTTCATTTCACCATATATCCAATTATTTTAATTCGCGCATGTGTAAACTTCTTTATTCACACATGAATATGTAGTTATAGCCACCACTGTAAGGTTTTTTCCACAATGTATGTAACACCCAAAAGCAAGCTTCACAGACGCTATAAAGTATATACATTTGGTAGAAAATCATAGACCTTAAAGAGTATATATATTTGATAGAAAAATTGAAAGTCTTTGCACGCAGGTTGGTATTGAAAATGGGCCAAATTGGTCAGAGCAGAAGCCCGCAATGGAGCATAAGTTGAACGCAACTCCATTTTTCTTAACAAAAATTTGTGGATTTTTGCTCGTTACTCAAAAATAATAGAAGTTACAAGACTGAAATTTTCCACATTTACTTTGCGAAACACACTACTCTTCACGTGCAAAAATGAAAAAAATTCGGCCATGCCCACAAATAGATTATTTATCATAACGCAAACAAGGACAATGTTTAAAATTATTTTGTGCATTTAAAACACCGCGCCGTAAGTTGATTTTTTGTTAATGATACCAGCGATATCGGTATCAAATAAAAAAGCTTGGATAGTGCGAAAAGCATAGTGCTGGGTGTGCAAGATTCAGCCCCACCGAATATAACTTTCTTACTTTTTTTTTTTTATTTATTTACTTGTCATTTCATTTTTTTTTTATTATTATAAAAATAATATTTGTATTATTTCTCTATTGTGTTAAAAATTATTAAAATTAGTTATTGCAAAATTGAAAAATTCATATAATTATTTTTATTATGAAATTAAAACATTCATATTTTTTTTTTTTGGATTTGTTTGGAAATGGATTGAACCAGTTAAATTAATATTAGATCCATAATCCAGAAACGTAGTTGAAAGCGATTGATGCAAAATTTGAGCATAGGTAGAGACTGATGTAGCAGAGTGTTCTGTTCCGCTGTCAACCCATAAATCACCGTACTTGGTACTGTATAGTAAAAATCCGGCTAGAAATGCCGACAAAAGAAAAAGTATAGGTGATTCGTGATTGTAATAGAAATTAAAAATGCAAAATTAGAACGAAAAGTCAGCTGATTTGATAAAGGCAGTCACTTGCTTCAAATGCCTAAAGTTACCAGCATGAAAAATTTCATATAAATTGTTATACAAGTTAAATATACTGAAAGACTGTCTAAGGATGTCAAACCTCCTGCACTCAAAAATAAGGTGCTCGGCAGACTCAGTAATATTGCAATCTTCACACATGTAAATTTTCCTTTAGGTAGAAGTGTGGGTGTCAAAAAAGAGTAAATTTTGTAAAAAAGGCGGTCACTTTTTTCTCTAGCTAAAACATGATACTCGTCTTTCCATTCTTTTACGATAAGTTTTTTGACTAACAGAAAAGCTTCGCTGGGGGGGTAGTTTATGGACAAAACCGTACCATCAAACCTAGCTTGACGAGCATGGAAGTCAGCTTTTTCATTGATACTAAAACCGCAGTGACCTGGGATCCAGATGATGTGGCATTTTTCAATGCTTGGGTCATTTCAAAGGTTGTAGATATCGAGGACATGCATATTGAATGGGTCTTTGTTCTTGCTTAAAGTTAGAGCAGATTTGCTGTCAGAGAAAACTACAAATCTTTTCAGCTTAATTTCAGATGCATGGAGGATTGCTTGTCTGATGGCCAGAAGTTCAATGAAAGTAGATGATAGTTCTTGTAGAACTTTGAATTTGAAGTTGTTTACCGCTAGACCTCTTAATGTAGAACTAATAAAGTTTACCTAAAGTGGTTGCAAAGTTTTAATTCCTAATACTACGTTTAACTTAGTTTTCCGATATCTGAGTATGCAAGATGCCACGTTGGCTGAGTTCGTTGAATTCGCGGTCATGTAAAATTTATATTGAAGGACTATTGAGGAATTCGATCAACAAACGGCAGTATAAATTGAGACTTGTTTTAGCAGTTTTTCTTGAATTTAATTACAATATATTTTTTTATTTAATCTCCTTTACCTTCCATCAAAGCGAGAAATTTTGCCATACTTGTCACATAAATTGACTTAGTTTATCGTTTGTACATCAGGTAATTATGCAAACAGTTTTGTTACTTTTTGAAATTTTACCCACTTCGCATAATACGTATAGTTTTTGAATTCAAACGGTAAACCAATAACTTACGGAGACTTAGCAAGATATTTCTTTTAATCATCGTATTGTTCATTTATTTATTGATTTGTTGTATTTTTTTTAAATTTGTATACATATAATTTTTAGAAATCGTGGTGTTCTTATATTATTAAAGCTGAAACATTGTCTATTTTCTATTTTATATATGCGTATCAAATTATACTCCCCGGAATCGCTGCACATAAAGCAACAAAAACAAAAAAATACGAAAATACGAAAGTTTGTATGGGTCAATTGCTTTGTTTTTGCACAATATTTATATAAAATTAAGTTTATGACGGCCTTTTAAATGGCAGATGCTCCCTTACGCAAACAATGTAATAAGTACTTCGCAATTACACAATTAAATTATATTTAGGTTTATTTGTCGTCTCCACACTGACCATGTTTCACCCATTCACTTTCTGATGTGAATCTCTGTTGAAGAAAACACGGAAAGTGTACCCAAGATCCATCAGTTTTATCCACGCGGTTGCCTTTCAATTGGGTTTTGATAATAAACAGAGGTAAGCCTATTGATCGCCATATAAAACTATACGAAATTGATAAACACTTCAAACTGTTTTTATCGACGTGAATTTCAATAAAAAACTTTGATTTATTATTATTTTTTTTTTTTTAAGTAACTGGTTTTTATTTACCAGCTACTTCTATGAAAATTGTCATCATTCTCAGGAAAATGGTTTTTACTCAGCACGGTGACAAATGTTCACAGAACGTCGTTATCACGTGCTCACAGAAACGTTATCACGGAGAGAAATTAACAATCCGACATTCTACGCGGTTATATTTGTAACTAATATTACAAAATAAAACCACATTTTTCAGCCTTCTGTAACGTGCTAACCGTTTTTGCACAAAACATATCATTTTGTAAGCACTGCTTAATGCGGCCTGTTCGCTCAACAAAGTCACTGGATGTAGAGATAGGGGAAAATACTTTTTGTGTCGTACAAAACTAGGCGCAGCTGAAACACTAATGAAATTTATGATGTGAAATATTGTACAAATGCTTGCCACATATTTAAAAAAAGACTTCCGATATTCGATATATCGTTATAACTTACTCCATCCCCTTGTAAAAGAGTTTCTCCAAGTGAAAGTCAAAAGTTATAATGCAATAGCAAATTTTTATCGTGCAACCGTGGAGTTGTGTTATAAATACTAAAGATATGCGATTCAATTATTTTATAACACTAACAAATTTGTGGATCCCCACAATTGTAAAATTGATATATAAATTCTAAGATTGGGTAAATGGTTAATATCGGTCTGCAAAAGCTTATCGAGAAAAAAGTAGAGTGATGTGCACGAAACATTCAATATATATTATAATAAAACAAAATATGACAAAAAGTATTTAATATGTATTGCAATAAAAATGATAACATTAAATTACCAATTTCATGAATTTTCATAGACAATTAATAAAAGACATATTTGAAAGTCTATCTACCCGCCTACGATCTTGCTTTAAAAAAGTCATCGTTGAAGTAATTGACAAATAGAGTTGTAGTTTCGCACATTCTTACAAAAAACAATAAGTTTTCACTCCGCAATAATAGGCAAAATACTTTTAGCTGCAATCGATAGGAAGTAGTGACCTAAAAGATAATAGAACCTTTTTTCAGGACGCTTGGTGGAGCCATTTGAAGTGATCCCGACAACGAAAAATGAGCTATAAGTAAGCTCGGGTAAGGAAGGTTACTCGTACCGTTCGCTTCACCTAAAACGGCGTGGAGCAGCCAAAAATTTTAGAAAATTAAGTTGAATAAAAAATTACATCATGTGAACGGATGAAGGTTGCCTACAATACACCAGCAAAAATACGTATAAATCTTTACTAAGTTTTGAAACCGTATGAATTGCTGACGAGACCAATTAGAAAAAGAATTAGAAATAGGAGCCGTGAATTCGACTTCTTGTACAAGACATCAGTGTAAACTAATAAACGCTCCTATAAAAGTTATGTTGATCTTACAAAATTCACTTTCATTAATTATTCCACTCTTGATTTTGCGCAAGTTTTATTACGCTTTGTACACAAAATCAACAAATCAGATAATATAAATAATGGGACTCGTGCGCACTTATTTTTATACAATAGTAAGCAGCGAGTTCCACCAAAACTAATTTAAATGCATACGTCATATATGTGTTAAAATCATGTAAGCTTCTCTATTTGTTTATTTTTTGCGTATTTTTGTTCTCGTTTATAGGTAATGTTGGCTTTTGCAACGACAGCATGTACGAAGAAATCCAACGATTATGTTATAATGTTAAAAAATCACGAACGTGCATTACATGTGAACGCAGCCGGGAAAGTGACAGCAGCCGATATGTCATTGGCCCGTAAGTCTATCAATTTAATTCAATTATTCTCTACCAAAGTATATAATACATTGGTCTCATTTATACTCGCCTTATTTATACCCATAACCTCTGAATCACTCAATACTAATCCGAAAAATAAACCGAATCCGTTCAAGTCTACTCCCAAATTTAAAAGCAATATACTTCAAACAACAGGGTGTCTCTTAGATGTATTAAAGTAGTTTTTGGTAAAATCTGATACGGTGACGTTAATGAGAACATCTTTATTAGCAAAAGTTTAAGTAATTTTTTCCCTTGTTTACATAAATTTAGATTTAAAATGCATGACACACTAATTCTGGTTTATTCTTTAGTACTTGCGACGTTTAAACCTCTTAAAAAAGTTGGCTCCTTAATTCTTAAATACTCGAAGCTCTCAATTCTGTCCTACGCTTTGTTCGGTGAAATCAAATGACACATTTTTTCATTTTTCATGTTTGTTCATAAGCCTCCCAGATTTGAACCTTCCACAATTTACTTTTCAATAATTAAAAAAAACAATACCGAATCAAAAAGAAGTTATAAGTTATATGTTTCCCTTCAATGCATCGCGTATATTTTGCATATGACGTTAAAATCGATAAACCAGCATGTAGTATAAATATTTTCGACAAAGGCACTTGGAGAGAAAAAATTCCGCTGAATTAATGTTTGTTTGAAAGTGGGGAAAACAAATACTTAAGGTAACAATCCGTAATAGTTTTAAGTGCACAATCTTATCTTTTTTGACTTGCCCTGTCTAAAAGGCTTATGTTTCGTAATTATAACAAAAAAATTAGTTATTGGCAATAGTAAGAAAAACGTGCTCAAGTATTGTCATTTAAAAAATTGTATATATTATTGTACCCCTGATATATTTTTCTAGTGTAGCCAATTACGTATCAAATGCAAAATAATTTAATTTTGTTTTTCAGTGTTTATAACAGTTTTCATCATAGCATCTAAAAATAATTTATATACAGAATCTGAACCAAAATCCCGTAAATATGGAATGCAAATGGTATTGCGACATCTTCAGACAATGTGTGCAAGCGTATCTTGCAATAGGTTTTTTATCCCGTTGTAACTCTTTAACTTCAACCTGTTTATGACTTTTTTTAAGTATAATTATTATTTATTCATTATTATTTAATTTTTGATTAATTAATTGAAACTTGAGTGAAGGCAAAGATAAAATAATTAAGTGTTTTGATATCAGATTCAAGTTCGTAAGAAAAGCAAACAATCGAAAATGGTTGAAGTGTCGTCATTGCTGTTGTTTCTTCTCTTCCATCCGTTCTAAATACGTTGACATTGATTTTATAGCAGTTGTTATGAGTACAAACTTTTCTCCTTATTTCGGTTTCTTAAATTCTTCTAGATTCAAATTCAACGGTTCTCTCAAAACATATCCACTTAAATCGGGAAATCTTAGAGCCCTGGCGTCCCTAAGGATCTTTTAACTAAACTGTGTTGCTTAGATATTGCGCAATTAAAATATATAGCCGGTATGGGCAGTAGGCTCCTTGATCTCGGTTGTTTCTAAAGTTTTACTTATCCTGTTATCAAGAGAAACATTTTGTATTTTATACGCACGAAATTTGCTCGAAAAAGTTTGCTGTTGATTACGCAGAGGTCTGGACTTGGAGAGCTGAAAATTAAAGAGACAACTATTGCATCCGTTAAATACAGAAATTTTTTTTTCATTGAGTCATTCCTTGTGTTGGGAAATTGATTCATTTTCAAAGTTTAAGATTAACTCAAATCAACGGGTCCGTAGACTCGATAAGACAATCTTGATGAAGCACCAGCACACTGCGCGAACCCAGCTAGACGTGTTGCCCCATCTGTTGTATTCACAAGACGTTAAGAAGGAATCAAAAGCTGGTTTGACGCGCGATGGTTCTATCTTATTCTTCGTATTTAATAACCTTTTCGTTGTGGGTTTTATTCTTATTTACGTCGATGATGTTAACAAATTTTCTATAGTTCAACTTTTTTGAACTCCATATATATCGCCTTATCGTGAAAACGATTTTTTTAGAAAAAAAAAGTTGACGTATTAATATATACGTCGGTACACCATCGGCGGACACTAATATCTCAGCATACGAAACGAACGTTGTGTTAGATATGTAAACTTTCTTACTTTAGTAATAATTTTTAGGATATAAAATTGAACATTATTTTAGCAGCAAATGGCATGATCGTTTTCAAAGACAGTCCAATCATCATTGCAGCGAACGCATGGACTGTGGGTTAAAATGTTGAGAAGACATCAACGTGGCTACAATATTTGCCAAGAATGATATTTTTCTTTTCACTTGCAGTTGCATACATATCAACATTGGCATAATATGTTTGGAGTTCGTAAGCAACATTTTTTTTCTTTCCGCATTGATTTAATTTTGGTCTCTTTGCTCATAAGTAGTGTCATCTCCCTAATGTTTTGCCTTTTGTTTCTGGTATGTCATCATTTATGATAAGTACGAAACCAGCGTTCATGTACGTAATATCTATATAAGAACTTAGTTTGAAGTGTTCGTCTTAAAATGAATGCAATTCTTAGTTCGCTGACATGAATTCTAACAAAATTTAATATTGAGTTTTCGTAATTCAGGCCAATTCTCTTATAAAATAATGATAAAGAGGAAAAAAGTATTAAACACTTTAACAAATATCAACTTAAGTTCTAATAAGGATATGAGTTAGGGTTTTAAAAGCTTGACTATTGCGAGAAAGCTCTATTAATTGTTTTATGACAATATTTACCTTTCCAGAATTCTTTACCATGGAAAGTATAGGCGATATTTTCAGCGAAACTTTCAAAATTGCTTTATTTGTGAAAGAAGTAGGACGTTATTTATGCTTCAGAAGAGGAAAATTAGTCGGATTGGTAAGTAATAAACAAATATATATATATGTATATATATATACACATATTAAGAGTTAAAAGAATTTCCTGTGACGTGAGAACCTTATCTAACGGAAAACCAGATACATAATATTGCTTCTTAGCTAATTCAATCAAATCAATATGGCATATCTAATATTAAACGCCGAATTCAATAAAATCAACATAAGCTGCCTCTACTAAACTTCTTTTTTTACCTTTATAACGCCTGGTAAAACCCACGATTTTTTTCAATACTCAATTATGTGTCGAATATTGCTGTTAGTGGAATTTACAATAAGTGTTAAAGTCTTACATCTAATTTAAGATTGCAAGTGCAATTTCCAACCTTGTGGATGGAGCATACGCTTCCTCTCTAAGTTTAAAATTAATGTTCACACAATTTGTAGGATGAATATGTATTTGCCATTCGGAGCCACTGCTATTGTGCTCCTTTGAGTTTGCCTTGAAGATATGAGGTAGTTTGCAAGGGAACTTAGATTAGGTGTCCTAAAATGCTACCTTGCTATGACTGTTTAAATCTTACTAGTGGATGTGTAGCAGATGTGCATCAATTTAACATTGTTGAGTTGAATTCCTTCAAACAACTCGACGCTATGCGAAAACTTATGGACCTTTAGGATTCCAGTTTACTAATAACGTGCCATCTTTCCTCGATTTAGGCACCATAATAATAATATTTGATTTCTTCCAACTATGTAAATAAATAATAAGACTTTTAGAGCGTATTTTGGGAATTCACGAAGCATTTCCCCGTTGTTTTTATCAAAAGCTTTATATGTCCTAACATCGTTAATAACTTTTATTAGTAGTGGTAGAGTTGTGCGAATAGGCCTGTGGATGCTTGCCTGATAGAATTTGGAAAATTATTTGTCATCGCAATGTTTCTAGCTGATGTGACCGCGAATAGCGATTTGATTGGAAATACATCTTTCAAGTGGCTTGCAAAAACATTACATTTTTCACAATGGCTCCTTTCCCATTGTTCATTTCGATCCCTATTCGCATAATGTCTCAAACCACAGTGGGTGTGCAAATTGGATTAAGCAACATACCTGTATTTCTACTTTTAATACACTTTGTACACTTCTTGCATGGTGTTCACATTTCGATGACATGTGCATAGCGCATTTACTTGTTCTCAAATGCGCTTGCATTAAGAGATTACGATTATTAATCATGTCTTGCATCATGCTTTGCATGTTTCAAGTTGTGTTTTGCTTGCCTTAATGATTACATAATTTGAATGAGTGATGCAATTGAAACTTCATAAGACTGTTTGTGTCGAGTGGGTTGGACATTAGAGTTTGAGATTATGGAACTGATTAAATGTGATTTGCAACGCTTTGCACTAACTTTTTTGTTGTTGAGCTTAATTAGGCGCAGAACCTAATTTGATTTGCATATACACTGGGCAGTCTGGGTAGTTTGCGTATGACCCTTACAACAATTAGTGCACTTTTTACTTCTTTGTCGAAACTTGGATGCACAAGTAGATGACGATCGATGCGTGCAATAAACACGATAGATAATTTACAATAAGTTTACGTATAATCCCTTCAACCTTTAGGCAGTTCCACTACTACGATCTTTCGGTGCGGTGAAAACGTAAGTTCTATATTGGGAACGTTTTGGCCTTGTATCAAATTTATTAGCTTCGAAAGCAATCGTAACTCAGAACAGTGTTTGTGGCAACTTGTCTCTATTAAATGTATTGTATACAGATTTTCGTTTAAAACCTTCAATTATGGCGTTTTTTTTATTACGTCAATAGCGAAGGATTTGCTTAGATCATTTTTACGCAAACTCGTGTCTGTCTGCTTCAGTTAGTACTTTCTTACCCACTTTAATTTTTGGCCGTCAGCCTTTTGGTCGTATTTATTTGCTGGTTATTGCTATTTTAAGAGCTATTATGGAATACATAGAGTTTTTGCCGTTACTAAAAACTTTGTTAGCGAAATTTTCTTTGTTAGCTACGGTCTTGTTGACTGTAATTGCGGCCATTAATATGTAAGAGGTTTTATGGTGCCTCGACGGTGAATGTTTTCATTAGCGACGATTTCCCAAAGGGATTTATCTCCATCCCGTGATCCTCTATCGTGTATATGCGTGCAAATGTATTCACAGATATATGTAGGAGTAAGAACAAGTATAAATATCCGTACTTAGCCGTACCCCTTTCTAAATTCATTTTTGTGTTACTCTAGATTCTTGCAAAACTGCACCGCATATTCATGAAAATAGACGAAACGGATATTTTTAACACGGCGCACGAAATTGTTAGCTGTAAAATGTTCAGTGCTAACAATTTGCTTGTATTTTATAGTTATGAATTATATTTTTTTTTTATGCACTTTATAGAATTCCACGACCGATCATTTAGAACTTTTAAGAAAATGTTTAGAATATACTTGAGTACAAGCATCACGGAGCTTTTAATATCTTTTTAGGGTAACGGGAGCAGTGCTTTTACTTAGGAACTATTTTACTACTAGCTTCTTTCTTCTCTTTTCTTTTCTAGAAAAAAAGCTTTGTTAAACATTTCTTGATATAACATCACTCTGAATAAAATATTTATGTCTTTTGCGTACCAATACGAAGAAAAGTCCAAAAGAAACGTAGCAAATATATTTTTATTGTTGGTTTCATTGTTTTGTTTACATTGACAATTTCAAAACATTATCTTCATTAGATGTTTCAATAGATTTCAGTGATTACATCGTACAGAGGACATTTTTCTTCAGAAAAAAGTTACATTTTTAATATTCATGAAGCACACGCCAACCCACCAACCGTTTTTGGCTTACACAAACACAATGTAATATGTTCGTAATTTAAACGCACCGTCAAGTTAGTGTAAGGTCGTTAGTTATAAGTAGTCTTTTCTTTACTTCCATAGGCACATACGCATGCTTAAGTAGTTGCCTTTCACTGTCCGACCTTTATACGTATCTTTCCCTTTTCAACCACCATAAAATTCAGTCGATTGGTTCATTATGCGTTCACAACAATCCTTTTATATTCCAACCCGGCGAATGATCTGTTGTCGATTCCTTAAATATTTAACATGAAGAAAATTATAGTTCATTATACTTCCAAATAAAATCGATCAAAGATTCACCCAATTTTCAAATCGTCTCTTATTAGAGTTTTCGCTTTTGCAAGGGTAATTGTCAAATCCTTTCGTTGCTAACAGCAAAAAATGTTGGTGCGAAAAATGTGGTAACGTACAAAAAATGTGCGCTTACCTACTAATGGGGTGTTTTTGTCGCACTCCATGGGGAGAATTCATGTAAATAATTCTATAACAATGATGTAGAATTCATGTACTAATAACATTTCTAACCCGACTTCGGTAAGCCTACAACTTCCTTATCTTACAAGAAAACAACACGCAAAAACAATGAAAAAAAATTATTCATATTTTTTATCAAAAAAAATTTGATTTTCGTTTATTGTACGCTTATTTGTACTATGAATGCGTTAGCTGCTCACAAGTTGTCGTTCAGTGTGTATTAAGAAGTTGTAAGGAAAGGTTTTGCTTCCTTACTAATAACAAATCCGTCCGCATAATTGTCCACCCGTAGTACGAAATATCACTCACCCGTAACCAAGAAAATTCTAAAAGTACTTGGTCAGTTTGATCGTGCGCTAAATTACTTGTGAAAGTATAGTTGCTTCTATGTATAATAAAGATGTGTAAAATATCCTCTCTTTTGGATTCAGATTCTCCTCCACACTATAATGATACACTTCCTCTCTTGTATAAACATGTTGTGGTCTGCATATTTATAGAATATATTGTATTGGAGCTTCTTTATTAATAAGTTACGGCTAGTCTATTTACTATAAGCTTCTAAAGCCGGGTGAAACTGTTATAACTGGAAAATATTAAGCCCATCTAGTTAATCTAAGTGTCGCGCTTGGAAAAAAAAGTTCATTAAGACGCGGAGGAACCCGAAAAGTGTTGTTGCTTTATTAGATCGCTCACCCGCTCTGTCTATTACTAAGTTCTGCAATGAGTGTGATTTAAAAAACGTAGAACTTTTTCAAAACGCACACAGTACTTGTTTGGCGCAGTAGTAGTAACAAATTTTTCTTTTGCTGTTGGCCTGATCGCTTTTATCAGCACAAGAAAAATTTTTGTATAATTTAGAAAGCTACACTGAATTAAAGAAATTCTACAAAAATAAATGGATAGCTAGATAAATTCTATGCAGAATTGATTTTGGACAATTAATATGGTATATTTCTCCATACTAATACAAACTATATTTTACTGATCACTCAAGTATCTTTAAAAAATGCACTTTGCAATATGTTTGGTTTTATGGTCAACTGAGAGTTTTTTTTACAACATATAAAATGTTATATTAGTAATATGCTAGACGGGAAGTTTTTGAAATAAACCACTACTTAATGTTTGCTTGTTGCTTACATACTACATTAAATAAAGGTTAATTGTTTCAAATATTAATTGTTGCAACAATACCTTTTCAATTCGGTAAAATGTTTTCATTGTCCCATAAAAATAGGCGCCTGTGTATGTGCATAGAAGCGTTTAACGATTACAAAAATTAAAAACTTTTGAATTTTGTTTGATAATGATAATGATCCTATTCTGGGCAGATAAATGGAAAATTACTAAGAAAGCGAAGAATCTATACAGCTAAGGTTTTTTTTCGGGCAGAGAATCTATAAGGCAAAGATTCACACCCACGCTGTTACCTTGTAAGGAAGCGTTCTACTCCCTTACTAATTACCACATAAGTAAATTAATACTAATTAGAGATGCGGTAGCATTTCCTATGCATATCGGCAAGGCGTTCTCGGGTTTCTAGGTTTGAGAAGGTTAATATAGAAATAATGAATTCACTTATCTAACGGTCACCAAATCATACGATTTGGTACCTGGATTAGCATTTTACAAAGGCACATTGAAATTAGCAGTGGAACGAACAGAAAGATAGGCATACAAACAAGCATAGGGAGACTAGCATTCACATACTTAACGGTTAAAATCTTACAAAGGCATATTGAAATTAGCAATATTAATAAAACAAAAAAACAAGCACAGCGATAAGGGAAAAAAACAAGATAGCTATGATGCATAGCACTAACGGGTAACAAAACATACGAGTACCTGGGTCGGCAGTCACAATAAAATCATACGAGTTGGCACGTAAGACAGTATTAATGCTAAGATATAGGAAAGAGAAACATTGGCAGCTGCGAACGAATATGTTCGATCAAACCTAAGTTAGCACACATAGGGATAGATATGTAAAAATAACATTGTAACATAGATGAAGGCAAACCCGCTCGATCAAACCTAAAATAGCATCGCCGTCACCCCTGAATAACCAATGAACACACAAACCCTGTGAGGTGAACCGGTTAGGAACAGACGAGTAGCCCTATAGGCTACGGTTGGTTGCTAAGACACCCGCGGCGTGTTCCTTTTCTTTACAGAGAATCCCGCGATACAGAGAACCTGAAAAAAATTAATTAAGAATAATCGGTACGCATAAGAATCAATTAGGAAGAGTCGGGTCACCACGCTGGTTTCCTCCTACGTCTCTCAAAATTCGCTTGAACATTATAATCTCCCCGTAAATAAATAAAGAGAAAATAAGAACAAACCCGAAGGTCCAATTAATTTGTATTCTATAAATATTCTTGGAAAGAATATTGGATTGGCTGAGTATACCATGCCCAAGAAGACTCGTTACAACCTGAAGGACCACGTCTCGGGCAGACAAGGCACAAAGTACTGACCACCGAGGATTTAGAACACTATGACTTCCTTTCGAAGAGTCTCTAAGGTAGAGATGCATACGAATGCTCGTATCACCCCGCTCTGGAGGGACGAAAAGGCGAAAAAGTATCAGTGAGTATCTACAAATCTATTGTGCCCTTTCGGGCCGGGGAATTCAAACCCGCTCTGTTAGCTCACACAGCCCATTCTGGAACGGACAAGGCAACGGCCAGAATTGCAACTTAAAAGTCTAAGAGAACTTATCTGTTGGTTTGGCTACTGCCTAATAATTAAGCGGAGGTCGTCTGTTGTTTGCTGCTTTTGTAATTAATGATTGCCACACTGTCATCTTTATAAAGCGCCTTCGTATATGTTTGGTATATGTGAAAGCTTTTGTACAACTTTTAGTATCCTCTGTAGGTGTGGTAGAGTATTTATCTTAGAGAATAATAACAAAAATAAGTTGAATTAAATATATGATTAGAACTTAATTTAAACAAAGTTTTAATAGGATAGACGCATAGAAGTTCAAAAGTTAGCACGTTATAAAATGTACATGTAGACATGGATGTGCGTAGGCGAGTGAAAGTAAGAGTTTAAATATAACGTAAATGAAAAACAATAAAGTTCAAGTATGAAGATAACAGTATATTTCGATATAAATTCAAATACAAGAGAGAAAGATATCGAAAATGTAAGCATAAATATGCCACACATTGTCGTATGAATTCAAATATGCTGGGTGCAAAGATACGTTGGAGTAAATTGAGAAAAACTGAAACGATGATTTGCTGGAAGAATGTCAGCGTTCGGAAAGGATAACAAAGCGACTGCTTACTTGAAAAACCGGATACATATTCTAAATTACCTTTGGTTTTTTTATGCAAGATTGACAAAAAAAAAAAAGAAAACAATTTATAACAGAAGTACACTAACGCAAATATAAACAATACGAATAGCTGTTAATCTTAACCCGATATAAAATTTATCCGCTTTAGACAGCGGATCGAGAGACTCATATCGAAATTTTGTTATTTATATTCTGCATATAAGTAAGTCGAGCTAAACAAAAGAAAAGGTATATTTCTGTAATTAGTGTTCAATAAGAACCGTGTCTTTAAAGTTTTGTTCCTCGGATCATAAAAGTATGAAATTTTAATAGAAGGCTGACCGTTGCTTCGGATGAAACCCTTATTTACGTCCAACAAATTAAATATTTACGTTTTCTTTACTAAATTGAGGCGTATAACATTGTCTGGCTTCAATGATCAACAGGGTAAACTGCCGTACATAAGGACGATTAACTAAAAACTAAATTTAAATATACAATACAAATAAATTGGAATATTGCAATATAAGTAAATCCACACAGCGACCTGTATCTTATAAATATTATTGGGAACGGGCCTGTCTGTTGCTATAAGCCAAATGATCAGTAAAGGGATTTACAAAGGGTGGCAAACTAACATGAAGACTGCATACAGCCAGAAAGTTCAACTTTGGTTTGAGCACAATATCATCAAACTTCTTCCCTTGTCTTCTCTTGGATGTTTTGGTGCAAGAGTGGGATAAAGTTCTGTTTTGAAGCATTAAAGCACTCTTTGAATCTATTTCGCAAAGAAAGGCAGCAGTTGTTTGAGCAAGTAGTGGCCCAATGCTATATTAATAAATAAATATTGTGTATTTATGAGGTGTTTATACTATTTTGTCCATCCCCCGGATGTATGCAAAGAGAGTTCACATCGTGTTGTGGTATTCTTTGCTAAATACTGTTTTACGGGGATTTCGACTGAAACGTTACGCAGAGAAACGACTAGCATTCATATCTAGACCAGAAGCTCAGTTTGCGCCGATTACGATTTCAGAAAGCATGATCAGTTAATAAGACGATGGGACAGAGAATATCACAATCTCATAGACCTTGTATTGCCATCAAGAGTACTGACGTGGTACACCGATCGCAGGAAATCCCTAAAGCTAATATACATATACAATAAAGTACAGTCAGACTACTAACGATGCATCCGAAAAAAAGAAATCAACAACCTGGACGAACATTTGGAATACGTCGACGACCCCACTGGAAAGTATTTCAGCAAAAGAGCCAACGCAAGCACAACCATGATATCAGCCCTGATTAGTGCACACAGAGGAACGCAAAATGGTAAAGCTACGCGATGTAAGCGATGCGTAAAATAACCGAACATGTTTGTGTTATTCTGCCGTTATAATGCCTTTGTTAAAGCCAATAGTTATTCCAATCAGCTGACACGATATTATAGGATCAGAACAATGATGAAAGCGCGGAGAGCGTGGAACTGGGCAATCGAGAAGTGATAATGTTCCCCGCCAAATTCTCCGGTCCGCTTTCATAAGACCAATAAAAACGGATGTCTATTTAACTACAAAATTTTATACAAATGGCGAATTTTTTCACCAAATGAAGCGCCCAAAATAATTAACACCAATGACCGGTGTAACAAAGTTCGAACCCATTGGTGGCCATGAAATGTCGCTGCAATCTATAGTTACGGCACTATAACATACTCAGATGAGACAACCCCCTACATCTCAGTGTCGTCGGACATAATGACAAAACGTAGAGAAGCTACGTCAATGTCTTTACCGAAAAGCAAATCCAGACTTAACAACATCGATTATAATAATAACGGTCAGTTCGCCGAAACAGCTGCTCAAGAAGGTATTTTAAAAATTTACTCTACTTGGATTGTGCTCGCCGATGATAATGAGGCCAAAAATCGAGCCCAACAGGCTTATATCGCCAAATAATACCCGCTACGTCTAGCGTGCCAATAGCAATAATAGCGGAAGTCGAAAGGAAGCACAGCTGTAAATAATTGTAGCCCGACAAATATATTAACTTCATCCTGCTCGTCAATCACGATAAGGTAACAATTGGTAAACCAAACAAAGCCTGGTAAAACATCTTAAACCTATGACACTTGCTGGTTATGGTAAGCATATTTATCCTTGACAACGTGAAATTGTGAATTAGTTTAGCCATGTCTGTCCGCCAGTGTGTTGTGGTGTGTGCTGTTGGCATTCTCCTCGTCGCAAAAATGAAGATATCGACCTCAAATTTGTTAGAAACATTGGAAGTATTTGCACGCGGGTTGGTATTAAAAATGAGCCATATTGGAAAGAGCAGAAGCGCGCAGTGGAGCGTAAACGCAACTCCTTTTTTTTAATTTTTGGATTTCTGCTCGTTACACGGAAATTATTAAAGTTAGAAGGCTGAAATTTTCCACATTTACTTTGCGAAGAACGCTAGTCTTTACATCCAAAAATGTCGGTTATGCCCACATAAAGATTATTTATCATAACGCCAACAAGGTAAAATGTTTGAAATTACTTTGTACATTCCTAAAATGAAGATATATTATCTTCCTAAAAATGGGTTATTTCTAAGGAGAATATGATCGACACCCTGACGTGGATTAATTTTTTCTTAATAGTATCTGCGATATGAGTATCAAATAAACGAACTTGGAGAGTAGAATGCTAAAAGGATATAGGTGGATGCGCAAGAGATAATTTTCTTACTTTTTTTATTTGATCAAGTTAACGTAGTATGTTTGAACAAAAACACAAAAACCTTTTTTTTTGATTGTTGATCTCGTTGAATGTGAGAAAAAATTGTTTTTGTTTTGGTTTGGAAAGAAAGAAAAATGTTACTTTTTATTATTCTCAATTTAACAAAAAAAGCTTGTTTGCAACCACATTTTAAATATTTAATTGATTGTGCTGCGGTCGCGGGTTACAAAACTACCGACGTCGCCGAGATTACAATCGTTATTATCGTAAGCAACGCACTAAGGGCAGAAACAACAACGCTGGCACCTGCATACATATTCCATTGTTGATCTTAAATTGCATTTCTTTTCGTAATGAGTACATCAAGGATAAGGATTGTAACTTTAGTTTTTGTTGAAAAAAGATAATTAAATGTTTATATTAAACATTGAACATAAAAAATTGAAGTTTCTGAGCAACCAAGGAAGAAAAAAATACATTCCTGTTGGTACACATTTTGGAAAGAGAAACATGCATCGATTTTTTCTTGGTGTTGTGAGTGGATATCATTGTAATTGCACGTGATTTTATGAGACATTTGGTCGTTAACAGTTAATTTTCAACAGAAGTGTATCGAGTACCAGAAATCGAGACAGATGTTATTTCGTTACGAGTTTATTGTTCGTTTTTTCAGTGGCGATGTAGTCAGAAGTTAAAATTGTCAATCATCCAAAATCAATGAAGGACAACTGCCACTATCATACACTTATTTATAATAATTTTAATCAACGATGCTATATAAGTGCAAGTTAACTTAATAAACTTTCTTTAAAAGGCAACGACTGGAACGATCAAAAGAATGTGAACAAGTAACGCCAATTTTATTTTATTGTATTATGCTATATATTATTAGTTTTGCTTCAATTTATCAATATGAGCAAATAGTAAACATATGTTAACTGAATGCATTCAGGTGAAGCCAGGTGAGTTGCTTTTCATTTAAATTCTTCTTTTTTGTTGTATTTTATTTATAATCTGTCCATAAAGAGTAATGAGTAAATTTTATAAAGTAAATAATTACCTTTGTAACTGAACTCTTACGAAAATAACCATATACATAAAGTAAGACGTGTAAAATATATTTAAAGTTGATTTTAAATTCTTTTTAGTTAACAAAAATTCATGGAACTGTCTACAGATATTCAAATTTTTTTTAACCTTCTTTCGAAATGGCTTTTCGAAGGGTAATTTTGTTGGTACCGTCTTGGAGCCAACAATGTCTTAATTTCATCTTTAACCGTTTGAATAGATAAGTCATCATGTATAGCTTTGTTAGACAAAAACCATGGTGCGTTGGCGACTGACTTCAATGTCTTATTATTATTATTATTAATTTAGCCAGAAAAGCTAAAGTCTTAAAGCACTAGCATCTAAGGCTTTAGACTTTATTAAAAAATCTACCGCACCTGAGATTTGAGTCCACGACCACTGTTGTGCTAATCCAGACGCTTGCTTACTCGGCTACCCAGGCGCATGTTTCAATGTAATTTATTTCCAAGATTTCAATGTTGGAATTACTGGCTGTTCCCCATAGTTGTATTCTGAGAGTCTAAATTGGCTTTAGTATTGCTTTGTATATGATTACTTTATTTGCAAGGCTGAGTTTGTATTTTAGATCTAAAAATCAATAAAGGCGTTTGTTTTTTATCTTTAACTGTTGTCTTTTAGCTTTTTTACGAGTTTTCCATATAAGTTTACTATCTATTTGCAGTCGTAAATATTTAACGTTATCAATTTGTGCAACATTGCAGTTGTGGTAAATTTCGCCAGTTTCCTCGACGTAGGGTAAAGGCGACATGTGTAGATTTTCTTGAATTAACTTCAATATTCCCTTTTCTTAACTAGCGTTCCATTTCATAAAGCTCTCGCTAGAGCTGGATGTAGGCATTGTTGGGGTCTGTGCTAGCAGCTAATATTGCAGCGTCATCTGCGTAAAACATTATTTGTGATAGGCACGTCAGATGTAAAGATTGTGTACTAGATTGGTGCCAAAATACTACTTTGAGGTGCAGAAGCTTAAGTATCATAAATTTCTGAAAATTCCTTGTTTACTTCTATCTAGTGTTGTCTATCGCTAAAATACGATATTAGAATTAGGTAAATGTGTTGAAAGCTACTATATTAACGTAATAATATAATTTGGTATTAAATGCTTGCTGTACGTTTAAAACTATCCTTGAACAATATTTTTCTTTTTCGAAGCATCTCGTACATAAGAAACTATGCGATGGGATAGTGAAATGTACAATGCTTATGCCTGAATTTAAAGTGGTATTCAGACATTATATTAAATTTTTCTAACTTCACTAACATTGTTTTCAGACATATTTTTTCAAGTATTTTGGAAAATTTAACTGGCAGATTTGTTGGGCCATACGTTATAACATTTTCAGGTTTTCTTAATTTAGGTACCATTACTGTTTTTGCACATTTCCATTGCGAAGGCAACTAGATTAATTTCCAGATTGAATTAGATATTAGTGTAAATAAAATAATAGATTTTTTCGGTAATGCCTGAACCACTTTTCCATCAGTCGTAGCCAGGACATTTTTTGACGAGAAAGAAATTTTTGATTGGCCAATCCATCGGACAGAGACCATAAGGGACTCTAAGAAGTCCACTGTTTCGTTTGCTTCAGAACAAAATAAATCTGGTATTTTTGATAGAACTATCCCCTTTTATCCACAGATTGTTCTTACTTATGCACTTATGTAGTTCTCGGCCTTTAATCTGTGGCGTCAAAGCTCCCTCCTACAAGAAATCTTGGTCCTAGACATCTGAAAAAAATTTTGCAATACTCAACTTTTACAAACAATCGCAGTGGAAAATAAATTATCGCTACTTGCAGATATATTTTTCTTATTTTATCAGAAATTTCGCACTTTAATGGACATTTTCTGAATAATTTTGCTCCACCATGCACTCTCCCTGAAAGGGGGAAAATTACCGTTTAGTCAGATAAAGTTGCTTTTTACTTTATCATTTTTACTTGATGCCAACCGCATTGTTACTTTTGGGAAAATTTTTATTCTTCTGCTAGCGACACGAATAATGGATTTTATGCGCTATGGATAATATGTATAGTTTCTTTTTTTAGTTAATGCCTTCACTTTGTTCAATAGGTCAACTAATCACGAAACTATATATGGCGTTAACAGCAAGCAAAAGAGTTTTCCACACTTTTTTAGTTCGATTTATTTATTTATTTTTAAAAACCATTAGTCTTATGAAAAAATATACAAGTAAATAGACATTTTTTAAAACGTTTTGAGAAATGATTAAGACCTTTTAGCAAAATATTTTAAACTTTAGGCATACATTTTTTCTGCGTTTGATATATTTCTTTTTTTTTCCTAGCTCTGAACTCAACTGAAAACCATTCCTTTTCCTCCTCCCTTTGACCAGAGTTTTTCAGAAGATTATAAACTTATCACCGAGAGACAGAGAGACACCCCAGCCTTTCAGATGGTTGTATTTGGAACTAAAATCATATAATAAAATTACTACTGCAGGTTTTACAATTATGCTTTTGTTCTTTTGGTTATTGTAAATTGAGATTGCTAAAGATCAACGCGTCCGTTTACTGTAAGAACTGATGAAAGACTACATTTGATTTCTAATCAACATTTATCTTAAAGCTAAAGCAAACTAATTTTTTTTATCCCTATATTAGTTTCAATTTAATCCAACTTTCATTCATATGTTCATTTGAATTCTAATGAAATTTTGTCTCAAAACCAAACTAATTTAAACTCTTCTTTTCACTTTATTTAAAAAAATATAACGTTTTCATGTCTTTAAAATAAAAATCTTGTATATATTTGTTTAATCACTATGCTTCGTATGAATGCTTTCACCTTGGTACCCCTAGGCAGTAGTGTGGTCAAGGTGTAAGAAAATAAACGTCCGCTTTTGAATGTAAATTATCGAATAGACTGCCGTCTTTATAGTTTAGCTTTAGCGATCAGATGAAAACAGTTTTCTTAAACAACCCCTAATAGCTGACGACCTAATTTACTGTGTACATTGGTTTCATTTCAGAAGAGAAAAAGCTGAAATACTGTTAATGCTTAAGTGTAACATCGACGCTCAACGTGGTGCCCGCGAGATCAGATCTAATTTTATTATCATATAAACAATTTGGGCCATTGTGCGTTTGGGATTGAATCTCCTGCACGTTGTTTAGAAGTTTTCTGTTGCTAAAGGGAGTGAGTTCATATGAATGTAGTTGTTATAAGCGGTTTCTTTCTTTGTAATAAAAATACAAATACTTTCTTTATATAGAGAAATTTTTGGAATGATAAACCTACGCTAAAAAAATGTAGGTTACATTACAATAAAATAAATTGGCCCTATCAAGCGTTTGGTTGCGAACAAATCTTTGTCTAATTGATCGCGAATTGTTGTTGCATCCTAATCATCATAACGCATTCTGTAAGCAAGGGAGTACCTCTTTAAGATACTAAAAGTGTGGGCATACTTTGCACAAATCGTAGTTTCAAAAATATGCAAAACCGAATAGTGCCTGTCTTAATTGAAAAGAAGATATCACCAGAAATAACACCAGTAATTCTTCATTAATAGGGGCGTTTCAACAAGGACAAAAGGGAGTGGAGTCCGTTACACAGTTTCGTAATGGAAATTGTTCTACTTTAAGTCCGTAGTCGAATGTGTGAATGGAAGGGAATGTAGGCGAGGCATTAAAGAAGATCATGTTGGAGGGTAACCAAACTTAATCAAATGCTTACGTAGAACATTGCAATTGGTCATCTAAATCTAGTGCTTCACACAAACAAGATTTACAGGAAATTTTTATAAATCCTTCTGATCCAACCCCACGATATTCAATAGCGAACAGCGATTTGACTGAAATCTACAGGATATAATAAAGGGCTGAATGTCAAAGCATTTATATAGAAAGTAAAAGCTTTGACAAAACTTGAACTGCAGTTTTGAGCTATTAAGCGAGAACATCAGCAAGATTACTGCATAGACAATACAAGTCGAAAAGGATATTTGGGTCGAGAGTATTGCCAAAAAATAAATTGTGATAATGTGATAATGCTATATAAGTGCAAGTTAACTTAATAAACTTTCTTAAAAAGGCAACGAATGGAACCGTCAAAAGAATGTGAAAAATTAACGCCAATTTTATTTTATTGTATTACACTATATATTAGTTTTGTTTAAATTTATTAATATTAGCAAGTTATAAACATCTGTCAGCTGAATGCATTCAGGTGAAGTCAGGTGAGTTGCTTTCCATTTGAATTCTAATCAAAATTTATTTTCAAAGTAAACCAAACTAATTTTATTTATTCCTATGTTAATTTTAATTAAATCCAACTTTCATTCATATGAACATTTGAGTTCTAATCAAATTTTGTCATAAAACCAAAATAATTTAAAATTTTTCTATATTTAATTGGTATTCACGTATTAACGCCACCGCGGCAAAATTTCATTAAAAAACTAATAAAAAGAAACCTTTTGGACTTTAAAAAATTTTTTTGGCTTTTAAATATAATAATAATAGAAATAATAATATAATAAAATGATAATAATAACAATATTTTAATAACAAAATTTTGCCGCCGTGGTGTTAATACGTAAGTACCATTTAATTAAATATAACTTTTTTATTTCTTGTAAATAAAAATTTTACATATATTTGTTTAATCAATATGTTTTGGAATTCGTTGCATAAATGCTTTTCACTTGATACCCCTAGACAATAGTGTAGGTAACGCGTAGGAGAATGAACGTTCACTTTTTCATTTAAATTATCGAATAGTCTGTCCTTCATTAGCACACGCGAAATAAATTTTGCTTCAGCATTAGCAATTAGATGAAATTAGTTTTCTTGAACCACCCCCAAACAGCCGGTGAGTTAAGTCCAAATGAAATGCTGGTCTCGTTTCAAGATAAAAAGAAATTGATCTAACAGTAAGAGAATATGCTACAGATACCAACCCTACTGTGCGCCACGATTATGACCAAAAGAGGTTACGATAACACAAATAACAAAAAATCAAATCTGTTAATTAAGGTTGAATACAGGAGTTCGACTCATCCTTCAGACGGTACTAGTCTTTTGTAATAATAGTAACATCCCTACGTCACCCCGTTCACGTATTGCCTCTTGAGCAATAATCTCAATATAAACATCGCGATCGTACTTTGAGACGCGACTTAACGTTTGGTTTCACTATCAGAAGGAGAAAAGAGCTGTGTGCCATGGCGTTGCCAAGAGACCATTTCTATAATGATAATATAATCAAGCAAGTAAGAGTAAAAAAAAATTGCCTGTCTCCGGTGTACTTTACCGTCAGACGTCACAATTGCTCTATAAGAAAACCGAAAAACATGAAAGAAGCAGGTATTCGAAGCGGTAAAAAAACCAAAATTTAGGTTTTTAAAGCAATTAAAAAATTACTTCATTGCACTCGATTTCGGTATTGTTCACGTGGTCTAGGATTAAAAAAAAATTGTATAGACAAGTGGAAGAGTCCATCCCTTCTTTGGAGCATTGAGGCCACGCAGACGTTGTACAGAGTTTAAAGAAGTTTTGGCAACCAACTAACATTTTTAACACTATTACTTCGATTACTCAACCTTCTCATCTACTCCTCCTCTAACTGTTCATATATCGACTCGGTCTCCCACATGGTTCCACTTTCAAACGAACACATATACCATCTTTTCTCCCTCCTTCTTCAATCCTTCCTAGTCATATATAGCTCCGTGCCTGCTTGTCTGGGTAATTGTATAAAACGAAGGCTATTCGGAAAAAGACGATAACCAAAAAAGAGCAGCAATCAATTTAGCAATCAATATAAGCCCGACCAAGACAAAAATCATATACTTATCTTTTGATATAATAGAATCTTTGATAACAACAGAACTTCCAAAATGTTAGAAAAATAATGATTTTCGATGCTTTAACAGACCGGCCATTAAATATAGGCAAGTTATATAAACGTAAATTTCCTGATGGAAATGTAAGTCCAGCATTTAGAAGAATTAACATAAGCAT
Organism: Glossina fuscipes; assembly: GCF_014805625.2. Lineage (NCBI taxonomy): Eukaryota > Metazoa > Arthropoda > Insecta > Diptera > Glossinidae > Glossina > Glossina fuscipes. Next base: position 2,270,532 of record NW_023998459.1, on the reverse strand, counting down.
CTAAACCAGAGTTCTAAACATTTATAAAATCTTTACGAAAAAAAATTGGCTCAGCACAAGAAGTTCAATCTTGGCCTTGAAGAAAAGAAATTGAGGTTTTTTAAAACCAAATAGTAATTTCGCCATATCAACGCTGGAATTAAAATGAAGAAGCCATTAAAACACTGAGGACGTTAAACAACAAAACACTGCGCAGCTCGTAGCCAATAGTCAATTGATTATTTCAAGCAAATGTAAGGTTGGTACATTTTTTTAGATTAAGGGAAATGACTTTAGTATCATCGTAACTGCTCAAAATAATTAAGTCAAACTGGAGACCTGTAAAATTTTCAATTCAGATTCTGTATTACAAAGGAAACACCGAAGTTACTTTGCGAAGAGATATTCGATATGTTAGCTTAAGGAGGTTGGTAGAAGTGGGAAAATAGTTTAAAAATTAAAGTTAGAAGGCAATCACAATCATGAAGAAGCAATTAATTTTTCAAAAAACTTTGATGTGATGGTGTGTTTGGCTCTTCATTTATAGTTATCAACTAGGTCTCTTGCCGTGTTTTTATAAAAACGTAATTATCTTTCCAAATAGATCGTTTAATTTATCATTTTACTAAGCAGCCTCTCCTTGCATAAAAAAGCTTTCAAGGAAATGATTTACTCTTTGATCTTATATGGATAGTTTGTAGTAAATTTACTATTTGTATATGATTACTCAAAAATTTTGTGAAATAATTTGAAATAACGTAGCTATTATACGATTTGCTGTTACCATAAGAGGTAGAAAACGAATAATCTTCCGTTCTTTAAATATTTACAAACTTATAGCATGTCTTAGGATGGTACACATTCTAAACAGTGGCACTTGAGTATCTTATAAAATCAAGCACACAAACAGGGCGTTTAAATCTTATAATAGTCTTGTTTTCTTTGCGAATTATTTTTAAACGTTTATTGGAGACAAGCAGACTTACGAGAATACACTAATTTTACGAAATTATCAGGCATGCCAATCAGCGATAACAGAAGAGTTGGTAGGAGCTTCTGGGATATATATGCAAAATGCTTGTGTCTATACTATTGTCGAACACGATATCAAAAATTCTTCATTTCCCAATTATTTGAATGTAGGATATGGCTAAGAGCCAAGTCAATTTCAACATCAAGGAAACGACTACGTTAGAGATTGGAAAGAGGTAGGTGCGTTCATTAACTAGTTTCCAAATGCCGCTGGGTAAGTTGAAGTACCTCAACCGTGTCACTGGGCCCTAAAAGATTGAAAGTAGCTTGCATGTGACACACAAGAGTCATGCAACAGTTAATAACAAATTGTGGCGCAAAATATGGGAGATGAAATATAAAGATATAAATGTTAATTTTCACTTTCCTACATTAAATATGTGTTAAACGGGTCTTTATAAACTATGATTTTCTTATTATTTGATGCCTGATACATACTTTTGCTCTGTTTTGCTTTTTTTATCATTACAGAAAACTTTAAGTCGCGATTGTCACTTTGTAGAGTCACTCGAACACGGTTATTTTTTATATGCTAATGCATACAATTCTTTGTGGCGAATAGGGTTCACTAAGGGCTTTAGGCCTGTAGGCCCTAGGCATTTGCAACGCGCTCAAACTTTGCAAAGGGCTTGTTTCCTGTTTGTGAAAATCGATGCTGAATTATTCGATCGCCGAATTTTTGCAACTACAACATCGAAGTCTACTAATACAACACCGATATCCAAAACAACTTCAATTTTTGTAAATCGAAGATTTTATGAAAATAGTATTAGTGGCAGCAACCTTAGGAATATAAATGATAAAAAAGGTACTGCTAATAACAATAAAATACCGGACCCTGAACTAAACTACCATCCTGCAGAAAAACTTCCAGTGTATGGTAAGAAACAAATCAAAAATCAAAACTATGTGGCAAAACGCAGAAAACAGAACACAAAACTTGCAATACCGCCAACCACCCCATTTGGTGGAATTATAAAGCCAAAAAACTTAGTGAAACATCATCATAGTAACAAAACATTTGTAAAAGGAAAAGATACGCAAACTTACTCAGGAAGAAGTCCAAAACTGCAATTACAAATCCACAGGCTAGATAATACAGCAAACATTACGAAACCTTCTTTGATGACAAATGCCACAAATTCCGCCTCGTCAGCCACTCTAACGTCGACTTTGACAACTACAGCTTCTCTTGCTCCTTCGGCTCTGAACATTTTTGCCATGTTAGCAGCTAGTAGACGAAAAAAAGGAAGAAGAAAAAAGGAAGTGGAAACACCAGAGGGGAGTTCTACCGACGGCACTAACATACAATTATGTGCTCAGTCACCTTTAAAAGTTCAGATAGGTTGTTACGATGAAATTTCCACAATAGAATACAAAACCCGAAAATTCTACCATAAACATCAACTGAGACATCATCACAATTATCTGTACCTTCAACAATATTTTCTGAATGAGAGAGGTAAAACTATAATTAACGGCGTATGGTGTACAAAAAATAGTCATGGAGAAAACCATGAATACTCACATAGATATTACTATATTCCCGATAAGTTAAATTACAATTTTTTGCATAACATAATATCTTCCTTACCAAAAAAGCATAAAGCGCGCCTTAGCAAATTCAATGATGGTAAAAGTGCTAAGGAAACCATGACTGAATATAATTTTAGTAATAAACGAAAGCTCGGCCACAGTAGCAATAAGAAAATTGATAACATCGTTAGAAAAAAAATTAGTAAAAGTAGTAATATTCACGTGCATATACTGGTTACCACAACGAAAAACGTTTCGCCAACCGTGAACAGTAAATTGCTGCAAACAATCGGTATAAATAGTGAGAATAATGAAATTAACAAAGCCGACTTCTCAATGCAACAAAATGACAATAATTTTTTACAAAAACGTAATTATCATCCTTACGATCAATTGCAAAAATACTACACTATTTATCTGAATCGGCCGACTCATAACTGTGAACATGCTAATAAATGCCTAAATAATATTGCGGCATATAGTCCAAAGTGCCATCACGTTAATAAAAATAACTTCAGAAACAACGTCGATGAACTATTTAGCGGAGGAAAACGCGACATTGTAAATTTTGATGACAGTAGTGTTAACAATAAAAAGTTTACAATTCATGATGCGAGTTACGTTGATAAGAGCGGCAATGACAATGGCAGCAATCGTTATAGTGGCGTTTCGAGAGCCCTTTCGAAGTCCGTCTATGTCTCACCTTTTTCTCGCATTTTAAATAAACAAACGTTTGCTTATGAACATTATGCTGATTACAATGAAAATAATAACATTTACGATCAATTTAAGTGGTTGCAAAATAAACGTGAAATGAATATAGTACAATACAGATATGTAGTTTATTTCCTTTGACTTTGTGTGGCGAACATAGAACCGAGGGTTAAGTATGCTCGTCTATAACTTTAAAATTGTAAAGTTTCTAAAAAAATTCGTGATGAAACTTATTCCATTTAAAAAACTTAGGTAAGTGAAAAACGTTCGGAACTTTGTCCCGCTTTGCGCCGCTGTTGTTTTGGCAATTCCACATAATCGATTTGCGTAAATTAGTCTACGGCTATTAAAGGGTTTACATTTTACTTCTTATTCCCTATTTTAACCTATCATAAAGACGGCTCAGACGCAAAGTTGCAGCTAAACTAACATTATTCTCCCTTCTACTTTATCAAAACGGCTCTTCTATGTCCATTCAGTCCAAACTCCGAAAAGCTATGGAGCTAAGGCGGTTGAGTATCCACTATATCTAATCAGCTTGTTCCTATGTATGGTCGGGGATTGAGCGACACTGTAGTATTTTTCTTCCGAATCTTTTATCTAACTAGTGCATCGCGCACATGCTTTGGCGACCGTCATAAGGCAAATATTTTACACCCCATTCATCATTCTTGCGAACAAGTGACATCAGTGTGATCGCGTTATACTCAAACCAATGTTATTTATTTACATACCATTGAGTGTTTGTAGAACAAGTGGGATTTGCGTTTGGAAGTCCAAGTCTTTAGTACAACATATAACAATAACAAGGTATTTTTATACATGTATGTTTAAATGTAAAAAATCGAAAATAGGAACGATTCCAACCTCCGTGTCGACACTTAGCGTAGTGTGACGTTAGTGCGCGACTATAAAATATTGAATTCAATTTATCGGTTGTCATGTCTGTTTGTGTAGTGAATCCATCATTTCAAATTTGCAAAAGAACTCCACTACAGAATCAGCAAAAAATCTGAGATGCGTTCCTCGCCTTTCACTAACCCACAAAAATTATAAGATGCTTCGATTGTAGTAGTCAAATGCAAGATTTTAGTGCATACGGCTAGAAACAATTGTTAAGCCCAGTTGCAATCCCAGCCCAGTTTAAATCCACCAAAAAGTCAATTTAAGTGTTGGAACATTGAAGAAAATTTAGTGAGTACATTCTGTCCAACCACTGCACACACACGCAATTGATGAGCAGAGGCCAACTCATTTCCTTTATTTTACGAAAACTGGATGATTTTTTGAAATTAGCAGCATCCAAAAATGTATCTATTAGATGCTGCCATTGTTCTATCAGAAACACTCTCCAATAAAAGGCACCACTATACACCGAAATAATTCCGAACTGTCATAAATTCGCAAGCTAATTAAAAGTAAATCATTGGTGGACAGCAACACATTTATCAACAATCTCACATATCATTCGAGATTCGTAAAGACGGACGTTCCTCACGGAAATGCTTTTAAAATATGCAGACATTTGTAAAGTATCAAGTAATTTAAAAAGCATCAAAATAAAAGTCCACCAATGTACGCTAAATGTCGTTTGGATAGTAGAAAACGAAGGGCAAACTATAAGAATAACTTCACACATCTGTGAATTTTTCATTTAAGTATTAACAATGACTCTAAATTTAAAAAAAAAGAAGAATCTGACAAAACTTGTTTACAACCAACAACACAAGACAAAACTTCAACCACTTATAAAAAAAACAAAAACCGGACGTCATATAAAATAGCAAAAATCAAGAAAACGCAAAATGGCATAGAAATAAAAAATGAGAAAATAGGGTTTAAAATTAAAGTGACGATATGATGCCGTGGCAACTGCTCCTTATTCCGTATTTTTGGATTTTTCTGTTCTTCTAAGTTAATTAGTGTGATTCGCTCTTGGATGTACACAAATTTTAATCTAAGAAAATTGTACTGATTTACAGGAAGAAATACGCGTAATAGCTACATGTATTGAACGTTTTCGCAAAGCAGTCTATTACTTAAGTATAAGCGGAGAAGAACAATTCACGCTCAGTTATATTGTTTTAACGTTTTTTTGTTTTTTTCCTGCCGAGGCAACAACAATAAATTATTGATGAAAATAACATACTAATCATAAATAATAAAGTTGTCGTATATAGGAATAGCTGATTAAAAATAAATAAATTACTAAGTCACAAACCGAAAAAAAGCGTATACAATTTTCATTTAAAGCATTTTTCCTCTGATAAGATTCAATGACAGTAAAGATTTCACTAAAGTAAAGCCTTCAGAACACAATTCCTTCAGTTTTGTGTAAAGTAGTAACAAAAATGAAGAAATCTTTTTGTGTACAGTTACTCTGACTACAGTCGCTATTTCCTCGTTTGTTTTTGCTGCATTTAGTTGTGGCGGCATCTTAGACGATGCGAGGAATAATTAAATAAAAACCGTTTTGTTTTTGTATACCTGTAGAAATTCAGCTGGAGTTGCAACATTTGCTACCTTATGGCGATGGCAATCAAGTCGAACTTGCATGTGTCAAACAATTCGGGAATTTGGCCGTTGTCTAAAACATAAGACCACGCTCGTTGTGTTGGGCTTTGTTATGTTCTTTGGTGACCTGAGTTAGTATATTTTGCCTACGGGCGGCATTGCCAGAAAATCATCCTCAACTATAAGGATATTACCACAAATAAGCATTTTGGTGTGAGGTATTCAATAATACAGAACGAATCACAATTATAACGAATGCTCCGTATTTTTATACCCATTAAAGAAGGAAGGGGGTATATTCATAGTGTCAAAGCCTTTTCAACGCCAAGAATGAAACTTTGAAAACAGCATATAGTATATATAATCTTGACCAGCATGAACTCTGAACCTATTTAAGCATGTCCCTCTGTCCGTCTGCGTAACATCTGTAGTAAACGTTCTCCTGACCGCAAAAGTGAAGTTATCAACTTCAAATTTTGAAAAAACATTGGAAGGTACCCCATGTCTATTGATAATAAGAATGGGCTAAACCGGTCTAAGAACACCGGCCTACAGTACCCTTTGAACTGAGAATATTTCTGCTTTTCAAGAGAATTACAAAAAGAATTTTTTCTTTCTTCTCATAAACTACAGCAGAGAAATTTATAAAAATTTGAACGTATATTTTACGGGCGATGCTGTAGTACCTATAGAAAAATTGAAAAACTTGATTGCGCCTGTCCAATATGTTAGTATATCAAAATTTAGTTATATTTTTAAAACTTTCGGAAGCTTCGAGAACCCCATAGATTAGATAAATTCTTGGCTGGAATGAAATTTGGAATACAAGTAATCATTTCCTTCTGTCCGTCTGCCAATCTATAAGGTACGCCTACAAATTTGTAAAACAATTTAGAAATGACACAAACTTTTCAAAAGGCACGCCTACTGAGCCCACTAGCCTATGCGCCAAAAATCTCTATTTTGAAGACAAAAAATCAGCCGCCCCCATTGCATATTATAGAACATGAAAATTTAGTTTTTTTATTACATTTGTTTTAAGTTAACGCTGACGGGTATAAAAGATTCAGTCACGACCGAATATAATTTTCTTATCTGTTTTCTTGTGTTTTATTTAGCATTCTTTTGGTTACCCTATTTGCGCTATGTTTTTTCTTTTTTTATTAAATAATGATCAAAAAACTCGGCAAGAACAGATTTGGACAGATGTCGCGCTAACTATTGCCGTTTTCGAAGTTTTTAAATATTATACGGAAATTCATCCATAATTGTCTTCAAAATTTAACTGAGCATATTAAAAGCGTGTTTACTTTCATTTTTTCCAACGTGCTGTAGATTTTATTAATCTTCAGATTTAAATAAACCCCTCTTTTTGTTTTAAACTTTTCACTGAATTTAGGTATTATTAGCATAACGACGAAAGGTTACGTGTTAATCTGCACATAGAGCTGTCTTGAAGTGAACTTAGGTAAGCGGTGCTCCAAAGAGCTCCACGATCCTTATGTCACAAATGGACTACGATTGATCTCAATGAAATCAATACTTGAATACTCCTTTGTTATGCGGCCTCCTTCCTATAACTGCTGTGTAGATTTGGAATAATTACTCGTCTTCACCCTTACGAATTTGATTCACACTTGGCCTATCCTTTTTGTAAATGTTAACAAATGATACTATTGACTTGCCGATATTGCTTGGTGAGATAAAGTTCAATGTTCCTAAGCGCTACTCCATGAAATTTATTTTCATAAAACTTAACCAGTGTATATATAGTTTCGAGCTTTTCAACCTGATTAGAGTACTTTTTAAAAGTCTAAATATCTATAAATAAGTCTCAATATTGCATTGTTTAAATTCTATTAAACCATCTCTCCTCAATACGGTTGCTCTCCCTATGACGTATCTAAATTTACTTCCAAGCAAGTTCGTATGATTCGAAAATCGAATTTAATTTGTTCACTATTATCGGTTGCCAACCCTTTCCTTGTGTACAAAGGCGGATGTACTTTGTGTTAGATTTGGACACGCTTTTTATTTTTTTCTTGTTTATTTATACATAGACATTGTTTTTTTGTTCTATTTTTTCCCCGCATTTTTCTTTATGCAAGTTAACACAATCTGAATTAACAAACCAAGCTGGACAAAGAAAACAGGAAGTTAGATATGAAAAACGGCAACTTCGCACATTTCCGAACAAGGCACCAAGGAAGCAATATCTGCGGTGAACTATGTAGAAGAACGTCAAACCACCGCAGAAATTAGATACACGTAAGTAAAGTAGGATAAGTTTTTACTTGTAGTTGTTATTTTGACTTAATAAAGTTCGGTCACATTGGCCAAGCAAATAAAAAAAATTTTTTTTAAAGAAATTTTCGTAAAGGAAGATTTAGCTTACATAATACTTTGTAAATTTATTAATAATACTTAGCATTAGGCCAATTACATTTCCAAGAGTCAATTGAATTTAGCTGATAATTTATTTTAGTTGAATTTCAAGCGTAAATATATTGTTACGGAAATCCCAAATCTAGTTGATTCCAGCTATGGCATTTTCTAAAATAATACATTCCTTAAAGAGAAAAGAATTCGAATGTACATTTGCGAGGCGTGATGCGGCTGTAGACCAATGAAAGCGATTAGCGGAAAAGCAGACAGGTAAAAATAAAATGCATATCCGCAGGCGCGTTATGCAGCTGATGGCCGATGAAAACGGTTACCAACAAAAGCAGGTTAACGAATTAAGAATCAAGTCATAAAATTAGGCACTAGTAATATGATGGCAAAAATGTATATAAATAGAATATTTGTGAAGGACAGTAGAGTAGAAAAAGAATATTTGAGTTAAGCAATCGAAAGTATTGCCAAAAGCAATTTGTAAATACTCCCACATTTAAAGAAATATAATTGTAAATAAAAGAACTTTGAAGTGTATTTCTTTTGAATAAAATATACGCGATCCAGTTATACGGAATTCTTATAAAAGCGAATTTCATAACAATATAAATAAATTTGGACAGGTGGTTTTACAGAGTGTGTTTCCCTTAAAAATGTTTTAAGTTATCAGCAGTAGTTTTTGGGTACCCCTTTTATGAATTAACGTCTGCGTCCTTTCTTTAAAGCGCTGTATCTATGGTTGCAGGTTTTAAATTTTTTGCTTTTCAGCTTGGTTTTCGCAATCAGAAACCGCGCGTTAATACTGAGACCATTAGCAGCTCGATTAGCAGCTACTATTTATCAACCTTTCAATTCGGTGGCTCGAGAAAATAGCGAGAGGATTAATAGAAACCAAATGTTTTTGGTGTCTTTGAAGTATGATCAAATAATTGTATAAAACTTTCGTTCCTTTCCTTTCGTTTTTGAAAGTATGTAGGAAATGTTTTCTTTTTTTTTTGAAAGAAGAAAAAAACGAATTTTTGGGAGAGAGCCTGTTTTAAGTGTTGGATTTACATGTCAATTTTTCTGAAAATAAACGGAATCAATTATTTTTCTTTTGTGAAGAAAAACGGCTCTGAGTTTAAACAAAAAATTTGTTCAAAAATTCTGGCATAGAAATGGGAAGTCTTTAGGAAATTTAACAAAATATTTCTCGATAAATCCCGATCTGGCGAAAGCAAAATAAACGAATAATTTCTAAATAAGTGAAAAACTAATTTGATACAGAAAGAGGCTTGTTAAAGTCAAGATTCTATAAGAAAATTGGTTAAGGGACTAGGAGAAGAAGAAACAGAAGAAAGTTGACGAAAACAGAAAAAGGAAGCTGTGACAAAAGTGAATTATATTCAGAAAAATACTGAATTATTTGAAAAAGTGAAACATTGCAGCTTGGGAAAAGAAACAACGTTACACCACAGACTCCCACTCTATTCCACCTCATAATTTGACTGTTTATCATCTCCCAGTCTACAAAACTCAATTCGCAAAGTATGATGTGGCGACAAAGTTCTCGCATCTCTCTCGAAAGTGGGAACACTTAAAAAACCCCAGGGCCAGAGCTATGCCAACATCAGCAATATTCTTTCTGTGGAAACTAGCACCGTTCGTTTAAAATGGGTGCGAAAATTATAATCATAGTCAAGAAAGCTTTGACTGGTTTCCCAACGCAAACGCAACATCGATGCGTTCGTCAAATAAATGCTACTGACTGTCAGAATCTAAGGCCCAATTTTGATTTTACTGTTGCTAGTCCTTTAATCTGTTTAATTTTTTTCTTTTAAAATTATAAACATTCCTTTTTTAATTCATAACGCGAATGTACATTCGGCGAGTCTTAAAAAAGGTGAGTTGAATTATATTGTTAATTAAATTAGTTATTTAATATTAAAATTTTAATTCATATTTTTTTTTTACAAAAATTAGTGATTTTGTCTTTTACACAATTGTCAGTATTTTAATTATTCATATTGATTATTTTTAATATTAAAATGTTTGTTAACTAATTTACTTTGTTCCTGGCTGGCGAAGTAGATTTACTCATTTACTCAAGTAAACCTACTTACTTATTACACGTTTAAACACACATATTTCCAATTACAACACATAACAATTCTAAAAATTCTCTACGGCTAATTTATCGTATGGACCCCCCAATCACGGCCAGCAAGTCAAATTTTTTAAAAGCCCTTTGAGTATGCTACAGAGAATTTTTATTGGAAATATAGAATAATATTTAAAAAAGAATAACCAAAAGGTAGAATTGGCGAAATAAGCACTCGTCTGATGCCTGTTTATTGAAAACTTTAAATTTGTTTTTTTTTTTGCTTTTTGTTGTAATGGATTTGTACTTCATTTTATAAATATAATGTATCCCAAAGGTTCCTGTCTTAATTAAAAGATTCCATTTAACACATGTTTCTTTACTCTCTCTTTACTGACTCTTACAATAGAGACAACGAAATACATAGATGCTTCAAGATATGTTCAAAATTGAGATTAGGAGAATCTTGGAGACTTTTTGTGTATTTGTTATTAATAACAGAAGTGATGCTGTTTATTAGGAGCCATTCTATGCTTGCTCCTTCATTCTCATTTGCGCGGGCGAAAATTCTGTTAGTGGTTTCTTGATATAGCGGTACACTCTCTCAAACTTTTCAAAGCAGAAGCATATAAAATTCCGTGTTTTTAAGTGAAAATAGATTAAGGAATGCTTATAGATGTGCATGTATAAAAAAGACCAAGCAGCAGATATGCCCGTAGCAAATATAATATGCATTCTGTTCATCGTTTATTTGGAAACATTGAAGAATTCTAAATTCTTTCGCCGAATGCTTCGACAAATTTCAATGAAAATTTTCGTATTAAGACTTATTAGGAAATTTTTTATAATAAAAAAGAAATTATGTTGTAATTATTCGCATTTATCTTTATCTAATTCACTTATTTTATTTATGCATTTATTAACCTTATTTGCTTACACGAAGATATATAGTACATTTTAACCAAGTTCCCATATCATACAAGAATTATGCTATACGGTGCCTATTTATATTATATGATTATTATATAATTTATATTCCATTCGCATTTCATTCACACTTGACACAACACGTCATCTCCGCAAACGGCAGCTGGATAATTTTTGTGTTTACCGGTGTTAGTGAAAAAAAAAGGGGGGAAAAAAAAAAGAAAGAGATTTTAAATATATGAAAAAAGGAAAGGAGGTTTAATAAAGTAATAAAATAACCAAAGAAAACAATTTTAAAGAAGGAAAAGGAGGGAAGGAGGAGGAATCTCTCGTGAGAGAAAAATTAAGAAGCAATACATATATTCAATTATTATTTTTTGTTTTTTCTTTGTGATTTTTTCTTTTTGTGTTCCCTGTGATAACAAACCAAAACAACATCAGCCCGTCTCCCCATGGAGACTGGGTCTGATCTTATAACTACTAATAGAGACTGTTTTGAAAATTTTTACATGAACGCCACTGGGCACACCAAGAGATCGAAAATGGGTGAGAATAATATTCTTTTATCTGATAAAGGAGAAGTTAACGCAAACGTTTTAATTCTGCCTAGTAAACAGGCTACCGACAAGCCCTCTGATTTGGGTGCCACAGCCGCCCCAAATCTCGAGATTAATTTGTACGATTGCCTTTCCAACTGCAATTTTGTCATTCTTGTCGAAACGTGCGCGGACGCAGAAGGTAATCGCATCATTATTAACTCCAGTCTCTATTTCTATGATTAATTGAAGGATTTCGGTATGTACGGCTTAAAAGAATTAAAAGTTGTCAGCAGGGGTAGAGCCAAACTGCTTTTCAGCTCCGCTGCCAATGCCAACAATTTTGTTATTAATAATGAATTTAATAAAAAGAATTTAAAAGCGTACATACCGAGGTCGTTCACTGAGAGGTTTGGAGTTATTCCAAACATCCCATGCACATATAGTGTCGATGATATAATTAAAAACGCCAAATCCGATATTCCGATTAAGTCCGCTATCCGTTTCCAAAGAAGAAATCCCAACAACAAAGACGAGTGGATTCCCACAACCAGCATCAAAATTGGCTTCAAAGGGGGAGCCCTCCCTAAGGCAATAAAATTTAACTATTGTATACTGCCGGTCGAATACTTTGTACCCACTTTAAAGCAGTGCTTTAAGTGTGGCAGATACGGTCACGTATCTAAATTCTGCAAAGCTAAAGAGAGCAGGTGCCTTAACTGTGTAAATTGTGAGGCGATGAAGTGCTTGTCCTGTGGCTCAGGTGAGCACAACGCTCTCAATAAGTATTGCTCTAATAGGGAAATTGAATTAAACATCAACAGGATAATGGCGATTAAAAATCTTTCGTATAAGGAGGTCAAAGAGAATTTTTCCGAAAATTATTTCGAATGTCTCGATGACATCACTTATGACGGCAATTTCCCTCCACTGGGGAACACGTCTGCAATTTCGGCCAAGGATGATAATTATAATGCCAACAAAATCTTAACCAAAAATAAATACAATGCTGTCGTCAAAAGGAAATTGGTTCCCTCCAAATCCCTTATCAATTCACCCACCAAGCCTTCTCCCAATACACCCCCAAGTCGTCTGGAACAAGCCTTCTTGGACCGAAAATTTCAAACAACTGTTTGCGGTCTTCAGAACTTGAAAGATTAATTCTCGCGATTCAAGAAAGTATCCGTCCGATGATCCCTCACAATCTTATTAAAGAATTTGAAGAAAAAATGTCTATCTGTGCTATTTCTTGCCCCGTTCGAGCACCCAGTACTGCGAGGAAATCCGCCGGGGTTCTTTCTCAAGTTTCAACATGATATCCTTTTTACAATATAACATTCAAAGTGTCCGACGTAACCTATCTTTTCTAGATTTTTACTTAAACTCAAACAAGATTGATTTTTGTATCCTAAGTGAAGTTTTTCTGAAAGATGAAAATTGTTTCGAAGTTAAAGTTTCGAATTATGCCTCAGCCACCAAATGCCGAAATGATGGCTAAGGTGGTGTTAGTATATTAGTTAAGAAAGGTGTCAATTTCAGACGTATTCCATATAACTCCGCCGTTGACATCATCATCATCAAAACCATCAACCTGAAACCGAATCTTTTCATAGCCTCATGCTACTTTCCACCCAGTCTCGATGTGCAAACCTTTCGTGATGAGATTCAGAGATTATGCGACTTTCTTGACGGTGAACAAAATGTGATTCTCGCTGGAGATTTCAATGCAAGACACCGCCTGTATGGCGATCAAGTCTCTACCAACAAAGGCAAAATCCTTGTAAATGCCATCAATTCCAGCAGTTTCAGTGTCTTAAATAACGGCAATACTACCTTTCACTGTAACCGGAGCGGTCGCACGGCGAGCAGTGTCTTGGATCTAACTTTCTCGAACTCAACTATTTTACCTTTCAACTGGAACACGTCCAATGTTTCCATTGGCAAAAGTCAGCACTCCCCCATTATATTCCACAGTTGTAACAATTCCGTCAAGAAAATAGAAAATTTCATTTCACGCAACTTCCTTATGGACCGTCTGTCTAAAGTTGATCTTCCTTCTGATTTATCATCAATTCAAAGTGCCTTTCAGTCTGTGATCATGTCTGCTAGAACCAACTTCCCCGACATTGAGTCCTTCTCACCTAAACCTTGGTGGAATCCTTCCCTGTCAACACTTTTCCGCAAATACCAAGCTGCAAGAAAAAAAATGAGTAAATATGCCAATCCAGCCAACTACATTGAATATATGAAAACACTGAAAGAATGAAGGTCTGCACTTAGAAAGGCGAAAAGGGCACATAGAGCCATGACTATTAAAGAGTTATGTGGTAACGGCAACCCTTCTGGAATTATGTCAATGGTCATCGACATTCGAGTCGAAAATTCAGCGGTTGTGCTGTATGGAATGACCGTGTTAATAAAAAATACTTAGATATGCTCAAGAGCTACATTCCAATTGTTAATCCTATTACAATGCCTTCAATTCCTTTTAGCAGTATCAGTAACACACCCTTTTCATTGCATGAGCTAATGTATGTTTTACATTCAAGAAAGAGAGCTACTGCTGCAGGTTGTGATGGAGTCAAGTGTGACATGCTCAGAGCACTGTCTGGAGGAAGCTTTAGCATGCTTTTGCATGAAATTAACAACTGCTGGTCCACCAACTTTATACTCTCTGATTTGCGTTGCATCAAAATAGTTCCCATTCCCAAGCCAGGTAAAGACTTAAATGAGTTAAGTAGCTTCAGACCAATTTCACTAATATCTGTATTCATAAAGACCATCAACCTCATGGTTAAGGAGAGACTAACTGCTTTCCTGAAAACTAAGAACATTATTCCAGCTCGGTCTTACGCCTATCAAAAGAGCAAATCTACGAATATGTGCGTTAATGAACTGTGTTTTCTCATAGCCAGCTTAAAAAGAGCAGGGAAAATGGTTGTCATGCTCTCACTGGACATCAGCAAAGCCTACGACTGTGTCAACTTGATTAAGCTCGGTAGAATTCTCCTAAACTTTTCGATTCCTCTTCAAATGCGGCTGTGGATACTTAATTTTTTATCCAAGCGTGTGTTGGTGATGGGTCCCGAAGAAGTTGAAATATGCGGTGGTATCCCACAAGGCAGTTGTTTAAGCCCCATACTCTTCAATTTATACGCAGCTTCTTTGCATGATCTTCAAGATGACAAAACTCACAGTTTTCAATATGGAGACGATTTTCTAATCGTATCTGCGGATTCATCTTTTCCAGCAGCTGTCAACAACCTCTCGATGAAAGCGAACTTGTTTTTCGATGCATGCGCTGATCTTAATTTATATTTTAACCCCAGCAAGACAAACACTATTTATTTTGCCAAAGGTTCTAAACGTGAAATCAGACTTCTTATCAAAGGTACCCAAGTTAATCAGGTAAAATCTCTTCGATTTCTTGGGAGAATTTTAAATGACAGCTTAACCCTTCGTGGGCATTATGAAAAGGCATTCAAAGATTGTCAGTCTGGATGCAACATCATCAAACTCATGACAAACAATCAGGCAGGCTTGCCTCCCAAAAATGCTTTGACCGTTTACAAATCTTTAGTCAGGTCCAAAATTGAATTTGGACATTCCATATGTTGCAATTTCCCAAAAAAAATTTAGAAAAACGTATACAAGCATTTGAAAACCGAATGTTCCAGCGTTGTAATGGACTGACCCCCTCAACTCCTCAACATATTCTCAATGTTATATCTGGTGAATGGCCAGTTTTGCACTGCCAAGGAGTTAATTAAAGTCAAGATGATAAATCCTTCCTTTTTTCAGGAAATTATATCTCTCAGTGATACTGTCACTTGCAGCTATACTTTTTGCTATCAAAAACTTCGTCATATTTTTGATAAGTTAGATTCAATTCCCCCCTTAAATTTCATTACCAGCAAATGCAAAGTCTTTATGAACATTCTCGAACCGATCTCTACATCAAAACAAAATGTCAACTTCTCTTGTATAAGGTTGTTATGCCAAGAAAAGCTCCTTTTTTATTACAACAACGGATATGATATATATGCCGCTGACGGTTCCGTCGGACATAATGTATCTGGCTTCTCAGTCGTGAAACATCTATCTGAAACAATACTTCGAGTCAAAGTGGAAGAGGAACTTTTCTCAACTTTTATTGAGTTGCTCGCCATTCGACATGCTATCATGGTTACTATTTCCGATGGTATCAGACGTTTTGTTATTTTTTCCGACAGCAGGTCAGCTCTACTTCTAATAAATAAAAGAGATGCAGAAAATCAATATGTCTTTGACATTCACAAGACGTTGCACGAATCTCAAGTGGATGACTGTCACCTCGTTTGGGTACCTGGCCACTGTGGCTTTTTTTTAAATGTAAAAGCCGAGTTTCATGCAGGGAGAGCTCGTGTTGATGGGACAATTTTGTCCATAAAATATACTCCCAATGAAGCAATTCGGGCAATTCGCAACCACATCCTTCAACAGCTAAACGACGAATTTAAAGTAATCGCGCGCGTTAAATCCAATCGTCTTTTCTATAAATTAAATCCCACATTTCAATTCAAACCCTTCTCTTTATCTTCTTTTAATTCCTGGGAAATCAAAATTCTTTGTAGACTCATGAGTGGTCACACTTATGACAAAGTTTATTTAAAAATGATTCGCGCTATACCATGTGATGTTTGTGAAGTTTGCAATGTTGTTGAGTCTGCTGAGCATCTAATCTTCAGATGTCACAGGCTTGATGGCATTAGAGATTCCTTTAGCTTCTTCAAGATATATGGCTGTCTCCTCGATCTCTTTGCAGCAAAAAATGTACGTCATCCCGGGGAACTAACTTGCTTTATTAGAAAATCCAATTTATCCTTTTAGAATTTTTCTTTTTCCTCCTCTTTTCTTTTTTGCGTTCAATCATTTTCAATTACCATAACATTCCTTTTCGTTTTCAGCCAAAGTTTGCAACACTGTCTGACTTTCAAGAACTCAACAAGCACACTTACACATACATGCAAAATTACATTTAACATGCTCACTCCAGTTATTACGGCCTCTCTTTTTTTTTTTTGTTACGTTTTATACATAATCGTGACTAAAAATTACAACAGTTTATTATTTAGACATATAAGCCACAAATCTATTGGCTTAGTCCATCTCTTTTGAACATACCAAAAAAAAAAAAAAAAAAAAAAAATTTATATTCCACAATTAAATTAATGAACGTATAATATATAAAATATTAGTCATTAATCGCAGCTTGTGTAATTTGAACGCGTTTTTATTTCTTCAAATCGGGAAGTTGTCGTGCAATGAATTTCAAATTTTTCTATAATAAAAATCCTAACAAAGTCCAGGAAGTGGCATCTGATCTGTGCAGTCATCGTCCGCAACAAACCAAACGTTTGTTTTCTCCCTAATCTTATCCAAAATTAGTTTCTCAATGCCTAATATGTGGTTGTTTCCATAATATTTTGCTGTGTACACTTCGTTTAAATATTTTGTCAAAAATTTTGTCGTAAAGATGAATAACATTTTTGACAATTTAAGTGTTTTAAAATCAAACCAAAGGACGTTCGGGAGTTTTCTCCCCAACCTATTGTTGAAAAGAAATCAAAATTATTATTATTATTATTATTATTATAAATTTAGCCAGAGAATAAATTCTGAGACTAATGTCTTAAAGCACTAGCATCTAAGGCTTTCGGGCTTTATTAAAAACTCTACCCCACTTGAGATTTGAACCCACCATCATTGAGTTTTTAGTCGAGACTCTTGCCTACTCGGCCACTCAGGCGGATGTCAAAACTATTAGAAACATAGGAGTATTTGAAAGGCCTTACAGTTACAGATAAAATCAAATCTTTGCCCATATATGTAATGAGAATGAAAAAGCCAGCACTTAAATTGCTCCTGTTAAACAATCTTACGGCTGTTATTGATAACACATATACAAAAAGGCCC
The DNA here is from genome assembly GCF_014805625.2 of Glossina fuscipes. Lineage (NCBI taxonomy): Eukaryota > Metazoa > Arthropoda > Insecta > Diptera > Glossinidae > Glossina > Glossina fuscipes. Next base: position 2,252,865 of record NW_023998459.1, on the reverse strand, counting down.
TTAGATTCTCCAGCTATCAATTGTAAACAAAATGTTGGATCTACATATCTACATATTTCGTTGTCTTTGATTATACATACCGGCTAGCCACCATGCATAGCAAACACTAAGTGCATATATTTGTATATTTGTTCTATCGGCCTTTGTAATTTTGATGCCGGGCAATGAGAAAAGGAACCCGACAAAAAAACTTCAAACTTCTGGTCGGTTTACGGTCCTCATTATCGAACGATATGACCGCATTTTGGGATGATGGTACTCGATTGCCTTCGTACCTCCTTTCTTATTTTCACAGTTGAATATTTGTGTGTGTCTATAACAAAAAATGCAAAGAAATGAAGAAAAGTAAATAAATGAACACGCTAAACAAAATTTAAAAAAGAAATGGTTGAAAAAATTAGAAATCATATAATAAATTTAATACATTGTTTATTTGTATTGCCAAGTGTTCTTTTCTTAACAGCTAAACCTTATCCATTGCGTTTTTTCCTTACCCATTTCATGTTTTTCTTCAAATATTTCCAGCGACCGTCTCTTTATTGTGAAAATTTAGTTGAGTATTGCCACGGCTTATTTATAGAATCCATCTGCTTTTTAAATGATTTATGGTCCATTTTTGTCACTGACTATATACCGACCAAATATGTACTGAAGATCACACTTCCAAAGTACTTACTCTACTTTTTATCGTTCATAAAAATGTTGTCGCTTTATTCTCGTATCCTTTTTCAAATTTTATGGCCACAACAAAGAAAAGCATCGAAAATAATTATTCAATTTTATTATTTTTTCCAACATATTGGAATTTTTAAGATAAACTAATCCTTCTATGGCCACTAATTTTGTCGTATAAATGGTTTCGTAACGGTATTTTACTTTATTTTCCTTTTGAACATGAAATTTGATAGCTATTTTGGTTGCGAGCTAAAATATGGCATAGAACCGCAAACCGACTGCTGCAAGCAAAAAAATACATGTAAACTTAATTTCTGTGAGTGAGTAATTAAATTTTGAAATCTTCTTGATTTCATCTAGTTTTTTCTTCGCTACCTCAAACGCGCGTAAAAATTGAATTACATTGAAATAAAACAAGGATTGTTTGAAAGGATTGTTCTTCAGAAAGCTAATGGTGAAATGATATACATGTAAGTGATTGCGACAAAAAAAAAAAAATCCAAGTATTAGTTGACATCGTCACTTTTATTGACTTTATTTTAGGTTTTCAAAATTTTATATTTTTCAAAAACTTCAATAAACTTGTGGAAAAATCATCTGTATGCAGATTACCCTATCGGTTATTAGATAATCAGGCATAGAGTTAGAAAATTATAGAGTTATAAGAACACAATTATTAGGTTTCCATATGTGGTACGCCAGTAAGGGCTCTTCTAAAGTAAAATATAGTTGTGCGTGAATAGATAAAAGAAAACGGTAAGCGAACAAAATGGCGAATAAAGCAGCTGTGTAGCATATAAAAGGTGATTGTGGTATAGAAAACCGAGTTGTAAGATATACTTAAGGATTTAAGGAACAGCGATTAAAAGGTAAAGATGATACCAATATCAGGGTTGATTGAATAGGACAGTATCCGAATCTGGAGCACTCCGTAAGAAAAGCGAGACAACGCCAATGTACATCGAATGTATGTAACATCATAGTGAGAAAGAACAAACCTACCAAATATTAGACATAAATTGTAGTAGAAGAGCACACAAGATTTAACAGCGTATACAAAACCACCAAATACTAAAAAATCATTATATAAAATTCCTTAAAAATAACAAAGCAAGAAAAACATAGGATATTACGCCTTATAAAATCCCGTGTAAAATGCACAACTGCAATGTTAGCAAAGCAAACCATTGAAAGTAAAAATCTGCTAACTTTCAAGCTTTGTTGTTGGAGGTGTTAGGCAAAACATACGCATAGAAATAAACATTTGTAATGCATAAGCTTACTTGAAGACAATCTAAGACTAATTCAACATTCTTGGGTGGACAACCATCTATCAAGCATCTATCAGTAATCCTATTAAGTAAAAGTGATGAAGCTCACGGCTTTTAAACCGGTAAAGAGAAAGAATAATATAATATAAATTCTATGAAAACAAAAATTGGTGAAGAGTAGGACGAGGAAAATAAAATAATTGCAAAGTCAAAGGAAAATGGAGCGAAAAATATTTATAGAAACGGAAAAAAAATTTGACGAAAAAAAGTTACTGTGGATAAAATCACGGAAAAAATTCTTAAAAATTTGAATAATAAAAACATATAAAGTGTTTTGCTTTTAAGATTGAAACCAAGTTATGAAAAATATTAGAAGCAACAGCAACATTCTAAGCAAACAGTTTTTAGCTTAAGCTGATGTGAAAGTTTGTTACATCAAAAGCAGATAATATATCTGTACGTAATTTTTAAATAATTGATTCAATTTAGTGTGAAAATCACAGGCTTGCTTGTGTGTGTCACCAAGGAGTGTACATTTATTAAAAGACGTCGCGAAGACGCTTTACTGTATTTAGACATCACAAATTTTTGAAATTAAGTTTCATTATTGTGCCGAGGGTTGAGGCTGTTGTCCAAACAGACATAACTGCTTTGGTCAATAGCACTTATTGTGAAATATGCATAATTCTTCAGAAATACATCAGCTTCCTTTGGAAGATCAAAGTAATAATTCGATGGATTGGCAATTTTCATCGGCGTCTCATCTGAACAAACGTAAGCAAAATAAACGCGCTAGCCTTCATAATAACAAACGACCTGCACAATCTTCGCAAAATATGCGCATAAACGCGACAGCAGCTTCTACTCAAGAATTAACAGGCCAAAGCTACAAACTACTTTTCGAATCAAAGCTCCGATGAAAATAGTGTCGTTGACAGTAATAATAAAGTCGATGTTAACGGAGTAGCGGTACATCTAAAGCCACTACAAATTGTAATTGGAAATAAACATGATATAAAATAGATGATAGCAAATTCTTCAAATACTCCTAGTTAATTTACTTATACAACAATAAAAAACGCTTAAATTAAACTTTTGATAACTATTTAATAATGATTTAAATAGATTTAGAAGTTAGTGGAGACAATACGAAGATTTACGACTTGAAATACTTCAATTATGCATGGGTGAGGTTAAACAAGACAGTGAATGATCTATTGTGTAGACAGAAGCTTATCCATTTCACTAAGTAGAAAAGGAAGCCAGAGGCTTGGAGTTTAAAGATAAATAGTTTATGATTAACCAAATCAAAGACTTTGATTAAATCCGTGTACATGACATCAGTGCGAGAGCCACGAGAAAAAGTCTTGAAAACATGACAAGTAAACTCTAACAGATTGGTGACCGTAGATCTTCCTTTTCGCAAGCCATCTTGGAGTAAAGAAATATACGATTTAAAAGCAAAGACCAAATACTCAGTCACAATTCGCTCGAACAGTTTAGGCAAGACAGTCCACTTCGCAAAGCCTTTGTAGTTTTCAACAACTTGTCTACTTCCACTTTTGTAAGTAAGAATACGGAAACTGCTCTTCCAACACAAAGGGAAATTCAAGAACTGTGTCACGGTCTAAGCCCCTTTTCGGCCGGTAGAGCATATTTATATACATATATTTTTATTTTTTTGAATTGTGGTTTGGCTCTCGGAGCCTCCTGACAAAGAAAATAAAAATA
>NW_023998459.1:2225216-2239188 GCF_014805625.2 Glossina fuscipes | reverse complement strand
TGCCGTTATTCCGCCGCTTGTGGTTGATACAGACCGACAGACACCCTACCCGAGGTTTGTTCGCGGCCGTTAGAACTGGTTAAAAATCGTTGAATAACACCACATAACTCGACGGCACAAGATTTAAGTAAACATTATGGAATTGCATTAGGTCCAGGCGCACAACTATATTTTGGAGAGCTTAACCCTTCAAAACGTCATTTTCAGAAATAGGCAAAGTAGGAATTGACAGCAGATTAGTTATCGGATATGGGTAGCTTGCTGATAAATCGGAATCAGCAGTCGAAAAATTTTGTCAGAAGTATTCCACAAAGAGATTTGAGGTTTTTTTATCATCTAAGGACTCAGAGCCATTAAAAAAACAAGCGAGGGATCTATGGAGATTTTTCTTTGGAATTAACAATCTTAAAAAAGTATTTAGGATTAGCAAATTGAGAGGATTTAGAGAAAGAATTAAATCTATGCCTTGCAGCTGAGTAAGCGAAATAGTCGAGAGCAGAACCACTTTTCGAAAATTTTTTGAAAAGCTTGGATTTCTTATTCTTGTAATATGTAGTTGTTTTATTAAACCAAGGGGAACACCTGTTTCGAAGTCGGAAATAGACGCCATTAAGCATTGCAACATTGATTTTATGGAAATTTAATATTTATTTGACAAAGTTGAATTTTGAACGTTAGAGAAATTTAACGAATGCTTGCAATGAAAAGAAATACAACATTGCTGGATGATAAGGATCCTCAGGTAAACTAAAAGTTGGACAACGATTAGCGCTAATCTCAGGAAAATTGGCAAGGCAAAGGCGAGAAGTAACACGCCAATTTCCGCCTGTAGTCCCTGTCATTCGTTTTGTAATTTCGGGCAGACAAAGAAAACATTTTCAGCATCTTCGATGAAATCACAAAAGGTACAGAATGGGTCCTGCTCTATTTTAAACAAAAATGAAATAAAGCAACCATGGCTGCTTATTAGCTGTGTCAAACAGAAGTCTACTTCACCGTGCTGCCTATTCATGGCCGCAAATCTGTTACGAGCCGTGCTTACTCGCTGTGCTCGTGCGCACCTGCCAAACTTCCACCGGTCGCTGTTTTGCTCGCTGCTTAGCCGCTTCAGCCGACAATCTGTGAAATTCAGCCCTGTACATATCTTCTTTAGCTCGCAGGTCGATTGGTATCATACTATACCGCGCCTAGTCTGTACGATGTCTCTTGTGTATGACGGTATAGCGAAATCCTTCTTCCATACCGAAGAGCCATACATTACTGTTGCAGTTAGCACTTCTGCGATCAGCTTTGTACGGTCTTGCCTAGGGCCCCGTAAACTTTCGCAGTAAGCGCGCCAGCGACTTTGCTACCTTCGCTGGCTTTTCGTCCGTGTATTCGAGATGCCGTTTAAACGAAAGTCTGCAGTCGATCATCACTTCTAGGTATTTTATGTGTTCTCGTGACAGTCCGAGACGTATGGGTCTAACTGGCATGCAGTCATATGCTGCCAAAAGTCTGACCTTAGACTTTTAAAACAAGTAAGGTACCGCGAGGGTCAGTTTGCCCAGGGGATCTTCTCTGCGGGGAATTGCTGGCTGCAGTTGTTGCTGCAGCAGAATCCTCGTAGTGTGGGTCCTCTACCTGACCGCTGGGACGGCCCTTAGGAGAGTCTCGTGGTGGCTGTGGTTGCTCCCAAAATCGCTGGAACATTAAATATTTGAGGTGTTAGATAGGCCTCGCCTCCGTCAGAGGGAAGGGCATGCCATACACATGCCCTTGGTCTGGAACTGCAGGGATCCTCGCTGCTCCCTGTGGGGCGTGAGTGACGCGTTCTCACTACAGGTGCCAGCGGACACCGCAGGGTTAAGCCGTCGCAGGCACGCACCTGCGTGTACCCCTCTGAAGCTTCTGTATCCTCGTATCTCCCACTTGGATAGTCACTTTCTCAATTTTCTTTCTAGAAGAGACTAATTCCGCTTTTGTTTTTTCTTCCGCCAAATCTAAGTCCACTGATAATGTCGGTGGTTTTATTCGCTGTAGTGGTAATTCCATCGAAAGTTTTTGCAACAATACCTATCGCTGTATCGTCAGCAAAACCAACGATCGACGCTCTCTCTGGGAGAGGTAGTCCCAGGATATCGCCACACATTACCGTTCCACAATGTAGGGCTCGCAATGATGAGATAAGGAAGTGTGTGTTGATATGTGTGGATATAACCACAGGCGACGACTAGGTATGCTGGCATTGAACTAAATTATAGTCAAATAGTTCATTAAAATCATTATGATTGCATAAGTGCGATAACTACTAAATTTTTATCAACCAAGGCTCCAGTGGAAATGCGCAGAAATAATTATGGTGGCTAAATCTAATAAGCCAAAAAATGTTGTAAACTCGTATAGATCAATAAGTTCACTGGTTAGTTTTTCCAAAATATTTCAGAAAATTTATTTACGAAGGCTATTCCTATTTCTGGAACAAAAAGTAATTATTCCTGACCATCAGTTCCATTTCAGGAATAGACATGGTACCATCATCGTGATGTTGCGTACATCAGGGAGGCAATGGCAAACAAAAATTATTGCGGCGATCTATTCCAAACTTAAAGAAGTAACAACATTATAGTCGGGTAAGACCGACTATTTAATACCCTACACCACATCGTGTAAGAATTGTGTTCTCATTTTTTTATTAAAAAAGAACACAAAAATGATACCTTGTTTCTATATAGAGGCATATTTTACATGTGCATACTTATGAGGAAGAGGGCCCAAAAGGCAACCTAATGTAATGCAACTTTAATCCCTTTATAGGCCATGGGCCAAAAATAGGCGTAGATGCTCCAAATTTTATACAGTTCGTTTTTGTATGAAATTACTACTATGGCTTAATTTTCATCACCACATATTAAAAATTAGACTTTTTTGCTGTACAAAGGATCAACTTTCATGAAGCGTTGAAAATTATGCGTTTTTGTCGTATTAACTTCAGTTTTCGTTAAATGAGAAGAGATGGAAAAATTTCTCCCGCTGGTCCAAAGTTTTCATACCAATTGAGAATGCCGCAAATTTGCTACTTAGCCACTTTTGCCGAGAAAATTTTAAAATTGCAATTTTTTTTCACACAACGACTTTATCGAATAGGGTGATATGTGGGGAGTGGTCGCAAAAATGCACCGATCCGAATCATTCTCAAAAGCGTCCATCGTCTGATGGGGACACGTCTCTGTACAAAATTTCATCAAAATATCTCAAAAATTGCAACCTGTAGCTTGAACACAAATTTACAGGGTCACACATCAGGCGGACAGAAGAAGAAATGCATATAAAGCATTTTACAGAAAACTTTGAATGACATATTTACTACATAATCACAACAGATGTTATACTTAAAAATGTTTGTAAATGTTCGTACTTTAACCGCAGTTATGAACTCTATTACCATATTATCATAGTGAGCACTGTAGTGAACAAAGATTAGAGCGAAGAAGTTTAATTGTGTGCAATTACTTTAGCTTATACATCCACTGCTTACATATACGAGAAGTTTGTTAGGGCCAGTAGGCCAAATCGTTAACAACAACAAGTAACAACTTCGGTTAATGGCTTAGAATATGCAGCTAAGAATAAAAACCGTTGTGCGCTGGCACACGTTAAATGGACAATACGGTTAATATTTACCTTTCTAATCTTGGCAATAATATGAGTTCTTAGGTTTTATTTTTCACTGAAAGATTTAACATTACTGACCATAGACATCTTTAGAACAGTTTCCGATTTACAGTGGTTCGGAAATTGTGCTTCAACAAATAACTAGCGTTTATTTCTGGAAATTTGCGTGTGATGATATTTTCCGAGTTTGGATATGGATTATGAAGACACCAAAGCACATACTTTAACTTTTGGCACTGTTCGATTTAGATCAGCAAACTTACTATTCATTCAGGGAATCAACTCTTAGAGGTGGGAAGAAACAAATATTGTCATCTCATAAGTGGTGTCAAGTCAACATGCAATCCGTTTCTGCTTGAATTGTAATAAGACCATGTTATATTCATAAAGCAATTTTGACTCGAAATTATAACAAATCAACTCATTTGTTTTATTTGTCCAAAGATAAGGGCATCCCCAATGCCGAGAAGTAACTGCACGGGTTACGTGGGTTTATATACTTCACTGAGACGAGTTTTCAGAGTACCAGAATTTGGATTAGAAACAAATGGAACTGTACAACCAGTTACAAAAGGGATGAATAAAGTTCTTAGGAGGAGCATGCAGCGGAGGGAACTACACGAAATAATAATGAGCTATATAGGCAGCAGCCCCTAAGCCCTTTTTGGGGAATGACCTGAAACACAGCCTGGATGATCAGCTAGCGGTTGTCATCGACCGTTAGAGGCAGCTGAAGTAACCGCTTTCGTTAACAAGCATTACAAGAGACGCTACCGAAGCCGATTAGTATTATACCTCCGGGTCTGTGGTCAAAGAAGGAGGAAAACTATCGATTTCGAAGTCGTTACTCTAATCACCAAATTACGTTAGGAACAAAGAAAGATGAGTTAACGACTAACAAAATCCGCTAGAAGAATGACGAAACCGTCTAATTATCAAAACAAAATTGTTTGTCGGCACAGTGGTTGTTGCAGGAAAGTTATGCACAGCAACAATAAACACAGAGTACAAGTTTACTTGCGTTTTTGAAAAATTTGCACAGAAGGTCTAGAGCAGAATCAGCTGAAAATTGGCTTGGTAGACGATACCAAATTAAAAGTGCTAAGTCTGTTCTTGCGGCCCATGTTAGAAAATTTTGCGACGTTAATCCGTTCTGTAGTAACGCCTCGAACCACAGAGGATTAATTAGCTAGTTCTACGATTTAAATTTGTGTAAACTTTTACATGACGATTAGGTGTGCCTACCGACATGCGACCTGTAAACCTAGGACGTCCTGGAAACAAGGACGCTTAAGTTAACAGGTATAAGAAACTAAGCGTATTTGGCAACATGGATGCGTCTGATAAGTAAGAAAAAACTTTGTCAATTTGGTACAATAAGGGTAAATAATAAGAACAATTCAATATGTTTCTTTAGCGTAGACACATAAATTTTAATAATTCACTCGGTCAGAACAAGCGGATGTGTCCGCATAAAGATATAAGCGTATGTATGAAAGAAATCGATCAGGTAGTAAATATGAGAATGCAGAAGTGTATATACGTATTAAAAATCCAATGTATATTTTTGTAAAAAAAATAACGGTAGGTTTAAGCATATTTGTAGTGTAAGAATGTATAGAATGCTATAGCATGTGTGCCAGTTCGAACGTGTTTATATGAAGAATCAGTGTATTTTTCCTTTAAATGTTTATTGTACGACATATTGGCACGGGCGACAAGAAAAAGAATATAAAATTTTAATAGTTTGCTAAGAGCCTTCGAACAAGAGAAACAAGAGAAAAAGTGCAATACATTTCAAATGAAAATAAATGCAAACATCTTAATAATTGTGTTAAAGTTAAAGGCAATACAAATCAATGCGTCGTGCAGTTTTATATATTTTATATTAGTTTCTCATAAACATTGTAATAGTCTTATTCTTTCGGAAATATGCGCGGTCGCAAAAACAAGAACATTAGATATTGGTAATCATCATAAGTGCTGGCGGTTGGTGAAAAAAATTAAAGAAAATAAGCAGTAAACAGTCACTTACGATTAAATTACGAATTATTTATACATGTTTTCTGAAGAAGGGCCCAATTTTATTAATTATGTAAAAATTGCACATGTGCGTTATGGAGAAGTTAAGACAACCCGAATAATTATGGAAAAAGGAAGCGTAATTGGTTTGTGTAATAAAAAAAAAGGAATCGGAAAACTACAAAACGTCATTTATTGTCTCGTTATCGAAACTTCATAAAAAAATTTTTTTTTCGATATCCAGTAAAATGAAAGGTATCGATATTTTTAACAAGAAGAACCTTGAAAATTTTGCTTGCAACGAAAAACGAAAATGAACTGCAAATTATATTTAATTTGATCTAAATTTCCAAAGTTTCAATAAGCAAACACCTATATTCTCTTCTCGCTTGGTAGGTATGGCGGGTAGTGAAAGACATAGGGTAAGTTAGGTTTCGTCCGTCTGTGTGCTCTTTAAAGAGTAAGTACATTCTATTTCTTCCTTTTAGGTTTAGTCGTCTGAGAAATATTCGAGAGACAATTTATAAAACCGCCACATCTCCCAAACTAGCCAGCTTTAAAATTGTTGAAATCAAACAAAAATGGTCTCCTACTACTTTCGAGGCATAAATTTGTGAACATGAAAAAAACAGCTAAATGTACACCTGAAGCTACTGCTTTTTATAATAAATTTAATTTTAACGAAAACATGAAGAATCAAGTGGCTAAAAAGTAAAGGGGAAAATCTAAATCTAAATCTCCTAGAAGGTGTGTCTAAGCATTTGGCTGCTATAAATGCTTGAATTTAATATAAGCAAACAACTGGAGAAGGGTACCGTGACACGAATTTTTATTCTAGTACTCAGGAAAATCTGCCACTAAATACCGAGGCTTTGTAGGAACAAGCAAGAAAAACTACGCAGAAAGATTCAGCGGAGTTCATTACAATTTCTAAAAAACGAAAAATATGTCATTCCAAAAAGAACAAGAGAAATAAAACCATAAACATTTGTGCTATATGGAAAGTATTACGTTACAATTATTTTGTGTTTCATTGCCTATGTTAAATTCTGTATTATTTATAATCAAGTAGAAAAAAACATAACGTTTATCTGAAAAGTGTCATTAGGTTTAGTGTTAATTACAACGACTATTAAAGTTACAGAAATTTTGTCTCGTTGTAGACATGTAAGTTTGAATAAGACTGACAATGCCAGCACGTACAGGACAGGTAAGGGAACGATTTATGAAATCTTGTGCTTGTTTGTCCTATTATTTTTACCAATGTATTATGTAAATAAAGATGATACTATAACCTGCTGCTGCTCCGAATATATTTATTCTGACTCCTTGGCCTGTTTGAGCAAATATGTATATAAATACTAGTCTGTAAGAAATTGGTTTAATTTTACTATATAAGTAGCCCTTTTATGTGATAACATTATAGATGAAATTTCACTCCAAATCAAAATCACGATGCTGCCGTATTCTGGTTTAAGACCCTGAATATCAGCTTAAATAATAAACATTCTCAATGGCCCAAACAAGATCATGTTGTTGCAGTTGACGCAGTTGACGCAGTTGTTAAAGGATTCAACCATGTTTTAAACAAATACATAGTCTTCGAGTGGCATTCCTCATTTTAGTCAAAATAATATGAGAGCTGAACGGGCTTTTAACCGTAGCAATGGCGGTCTGCATAATGGAATGTCTGTTTGGAGACCTCAAATTAAATGGTCTATCATCATGAATCATATTTAGATCTTGAGCTGTCGACATGGTTCCTTTTAATGTAGCGAACTTCTGAATCCTCTGTTGTGGGACCCATTCTCGTTCTGGTTCAGTGGTATTTAACAATCCGTATTAGCGATGACTTCTGCAATTTATCGTGTTCTTTCAGTGTTAACTGTTCTCAAAAATGCGCTTAAAGATTTTACTACATGGTAAGTTATGTTACCTCATCCTAAGTTTTACGGTCGTCGTCATTTGTGGCTTTTTATCTTCGGTCCCTTTATTTCCATACCTATCATGATCAAGTTCTCCGCCTTGTTTTAATGAGCGACAACTCTGACCATCTGGACGAACATGACTTTTACAATTGCCTGTCTTGTCCAGGCAAATCCTTGAAGTCTTTGAACCTAACGCTTATCGAAAATTTTACCTTAACAAAATTTCATCGGTGTCGCGTGGCATTGTAATGATTTTAGCATTGTAATGTTGTCGTGGGGCTGCCAAACTGGACTAGTCACAAAGGTGAGCTGTCTGTTTTCAACTTAGTTCCATCAACTAGTTGTATTGTAGCGTTATGCGGAGTCTTTCGATGTCGATCCTGTGCCCTTTGTGCGAGTTCTTCAATACTCAAGCTGGACATCGCTCCCACCACTTAAAAAAAAACATGCAATCAGTACGTCAGCCGTATGCAAATTCTGACACTTCTTTTATCATCTCGTAAAAAGAAATCACGAATAATGATTAAATGAAAACTTATCGTTTACATTCCTTGTATCTGTCTCCCTTAACTCTCTAAGGATTTAATTCGCGATCATGTCCTTTTTTGGTGACTTGTTAACTCTTTTTCACAACAAATATAATTTTTGTATGTTAATATAGTTTGTTTTTTGCTTGCACTTATGAAATTTCTTTGAAATTCTGTCTTGTTTTTCATGTCTATAAACGTTAATTCAATTTTTTTAAATATATACCTTCAACTAAATAAAATAAAAAGCCACCTCGAGTATTTTTACATATACAAACAAGAAAAATGTTACTCAGCGATTAAGGTAATCCTCAAAGCGCATGGGATTAACTAAGCTTGCAAAGCACAACTGATTTTACTTTCAGTGATTTTGGCATGAAGTTGTGATATATATGTATTTCAGTGGATGCACAAGAAGTGGCAAGAATAGTGGTTAGAATAGTGATTGTTATTAGATTGTTTGAGAATTGAGTGCAAGCAAAGTTAACTACATCATAAATACATGTCGTGGAAGAACGTTGCATTCGAAACAGATCAAAAATCCTAACAATCAATTTTTTTTAAGCTATGGTTAAACTTTATATGGTACTAATTAAAGACGACAATATACCACCATTACTTTGGGTAGTAATAAAAATTAGGTTAGCAGAGGTAACAATCTTGCAGAGCAGTCTGAAGCAACCCACATAATCAGTACGAACGAGACAAATTTCTAATTGCTCCGTAAAGATTGGTACTCTTTGTTCTTTCACTTTCCTTTTTGTTTACACATCAGATTTTTGATATCTCCTATTAAGTTCTTCTTATATACGTCGTCCATATGGAATCTGCGCGATTCGATAGAATCCCCGGTAAATTATGCGATAGATATTATTCAGAATCACTTTCTTTCTTGTCTTGTCAAGTTTGTTTGTGTATTTTTACGTTCAAACTACAGGTCGCAATTTTTGAGGTTTTTTGACGGAGTTTGGTGCAGTGACTTGTTTTGTTGCTTTTTACTCTATAATGTCTTGAATTTATTTCAGTTCTATAAATGTAAATAAAGAAAATAAGTTAGAGTGAACCAAATCAAACTATTGTTAAAAAAATAATATTGGTTCGCAATGTTTTTGCCAACGAAAAGAACTTAAAATTGTTGAAATATCTTTAACAGGCAATCCAACGGCATTTTATTAATATACAATTTTTTCTAGAAATATAGACTAATCAATATTTTAAAAACCAGGTGTTGGATCAAGGATTAAAAACAGAAGTAACTTGAAATATCGCAAAGTTCAAATGATTGATAATAATAAAGCCATATTCGTTGCTAAGCGATTTGCTAATTTGACAATAATGGGAATAAAAATTAATACTCATGGTATGGACATAAATACCAACACTACATCTTAAGTAGTATCCTTCAGTATCCTTCATGAAAACTTGCTGCATCCAAACTTTGTATTAGAAGTTAACGTTAGAAATTTTCTGAGCGAACAAAATATTATTCTTGTTGACGAAAATTATTTGTTTTTTTTGTAGTCCATGAATTTATGGAAATCACAGTTTACCAAATAGAGACGTGATTCTAACGGTAAGGACCAAAGCTGTTGGACTTGTTTTAGTGCTACGCCTAGTTGTAGGTGTACATATATATCGTACATTATAGTGTTTTTTATTGTCTGCTTCTTTTCTTTTTTAATAAGCAGCTTGTTGTGCTCTTATGAATATTGTAGGATTGCTGTATAATGTAAGTAAGGGTTAAAATTGAATAAGGATCTCGAATGCGATCAATTACACAATTGGCAAGCAAATTTATTCCGAACAGAGGTGTAGACAGGTTGAGTGAACATCCTTTTTCTTCTCGATTAAACCGTTATTTGAGCGACACCGCCAAATGTAAGTGAAGTCATATGCTCGCAATTAAGCCGTTGGCTTGCGGATATATTGTTAAGAGGTTGTTCGCTTTGACCGTGGGTCACAGATAGTAGAATATGATAAGGAATGTAACTCATAGGCTTGACTGCTAACCATTAGGCTGTCGGGAGGAAATAAAGTTCCATTATGGTTTCATTTATACTTCGTAGCAGACAGTCTTCTCTGTTGATATTTGCATAAGAAACAAACAGAAATGAATTATAATATTCAGATGGAGCTTTTTTCATTCGGAGACTGAAAATCTCTTCCTCTTCGAGCTGCCGCTGAGATATACTTGTAGGAAAACAAGTAGGCGTTGGTTTTATTTTTTTTTTGGGATGTCAAGTTTTCTTTTTTGTTGGGAACGTTTTTTTGATTATTCAATTTTTGGATTTTGTTCAGTTCAGTAAAAATAAATAAAATGAAAAAAAGTAAATTTAAAAATTTAAAAAAAAAAAATGTGTATAACAATATAAAGTAAAGAATTTTTTTTAAGTAATCTAAAAAAAGAAGAAAATTGACAATCCAACGCGAGTGCATTAAATAATTCAGTTCGCTAATTATATTAATGTTGTGACCGGACTCCTGAGTCATTTGTACCCTTGAAGAAAGGACATTCCCCTTGCAAAAAAAATATTCAGATGAAATATGTCATCCGTAAAGTAAAGACTTTTTTTTAAGTAATCTAAGAAAGAAGAAAATTGACAATCCAATGCGAGTGCATTAAATAATTCAGCTCACTAATTATAGTAATGACTTGACCGGACTCCTGAGTCATTTTCACCCTTAAAAAAAAAAATATTCAGTTGAAGTTTGTCGTCAGAAAAGAAAAGACTTCTTTTTTAGTTAAAAAAAAAATAAACATTTCTTACGGCACTAAGAAAGAGCTAAGAAAGCGAGAATAAAGAGACTCTATCGCTAGTTTCAAAAGAACCAAAAACACAGAATGCGTGTAATTGTGCACATGCAAGCCGGTCAATGCGGAAATCAAATCGGTGGTAAATTTTGGGAGAAAAATTAATGACGTAAATTGCCGAAAACATTGAAGAAATATTGGACTACGTTGCATATGTGAAGATACGAGTGGCAGTAGTTTCAAAATTAGATTTATCAAGTTGTTAATTGTTTCCAAGATCTCGAATGTACATTCGGTGAGTTGTTATTTTTTTTTGTTAATATAGATTATAATGCTTATTTTTATTATAATCATAATTTTTGAATCAGAATACACATTTGACACTTTTAGATTAAGACATTTGTAACAACAACACCTTAATAAAATATTTGTAATCTAATTATGTTGTTTTGATTCTGGCTGGCGAAGTAGGTGATCACCTAACACACTCACATTCACTACACATCCACTTACATCTAAAAATTTATAAAGATTCTATAGGGCAAAATCACTTTCAGGAACCCCCCAATTTTCGGCGAGCTAGTCTGATAGCGTTAAGAGTCCTTTGAGCTGCTTTGCATACTCTGACGTTTGCCGCTACAAAAAGTCTTTCCGATTGGAAAGATATTAATCGTAATGCGGTGCTCGAGCAGGGATGGTTGAAAGGAGTTAACAATAGATATGTCATAACGCGTTATTAAAACTGAACTTACCGACAAGTAAAATAAAAGATAAAACGGAATTTGAGTGGTCGAAAGATACAAAATATTTAGCGAAAAGTGCAAATTTCAAGGAAGTGTTCGTTCTGGGAAGGTAAAATGGCGTATTCAACTTAACAAGAAAAAAAGAGCTAAGCAAATTTACATTTTATATGGAATCTAAAAAATTTTGCACCAATGTAACAACCACAGTAATTCACATATATGACAGAAAAATACAAGTGTTATTGATAACTAAAGAAAAAAAACTCGTACATACGCATAGCTAGCAGTAAAACATAAGAGGTACGCTTAACTCACTAAGTATAATAAAAATTCTGATTCTAAAAAGGACACTCAAAATTACTGCATTACGTTGTTACTACTGGATTATGTATAGAAACTATTTTAGCTCTGCCTAAAGCAGAAAAGGAAGAATAAATAATAGCATAGTGTTTGTTAAACACTGAATTCGAATAAGAAAAAAGAATTTATCGAAAAGAAGTAACTAGTAGCTATAAGAGCGCCTGGAATCTGTGGAAAAAAAGTAGACTACAAAGAAAGCAAACTTTAGTAAACAATAAAAAAAAAATCAATATTAACAGACATTGGTGAAGCCACTAGCTGAGGAGAAACATTTGCGTGGAATTACTAATCCGCTGGCAGCAGTGGGAGTAGCGGCCAAAGGAGTGCAAATAGAAGCTCAGTAAGCATCCTATCAAATTCAACGGTGAGTAACTTTTCATGTTATTTTCCTTTAATAACTTGCGAAAAGAAAATAATTTAGGAGTTTTGGCAGTATAAAAATATGAGCATAATATAACGTGGGAAGAAACAAGGAAGAAACTTATATTCGGTCGTAATCGAATTTTTTATATCCAACACCTGTAACTGCTAAGTCTTATATATAAAAGCCGGTGTCCGTATTGTTCCCAAGGTCTGTCCTACTATCGAGCTCCGGGCTTGATTATTTTCAGGGCTTCGTTAAAGCGCCACTTAAAGTGGATCGGAGGCAGTAGAGATGGTAGTACGTGCCACTTACACAACTTGCTGAGCTTGTTCAGAAGATGTGGGACGATTTTCAATTTTTGACGCACGGACTCTCCTCAGATGGTTACATCTAAAGATATACGCGTGCTTTAGTCTTACAAGGACAAACGGACGTACGAAACTAAATACCGAATGGGCAGATCATAAGCCATGGGCCATTGCACAGTTTCGTTCGGGCCGGTCCCGCTGCGTCCGATAAGCTAACCTGCTTCCATACAAAAAAAAACCATTTTAATATATATGTATTGTGAAGGGCTAATTTTGCCCATAACCTGGTGCTGGGGTAGCCCAGCGGCTCCATGTTGTATCTTACAAGACATTTTTTTGTTTCCTTCTTTGTATTAAATATCGTTGGAACTAATTCATAAACGAGTTTTTTATTAGGGTGAACTCATTTTTAAAATTTGTCTTGTATTTCTATTTATTCACAGTGACTCTGTTTTCTTTTGCTTGTTATAAATTTCTTTCTGAAGATGAGTTTTCTTTGTCCTACTTCAAATATAAATTCATGTTCCTGGTTCAAAGACCTATTACCGCCATTATTGTAAACGCATCAACTAGATCAAAACGTCCACTCCCAGCTCACCCTGCGACTAGCTCCCTTTCTGTCACTTACTCTAGTCCTGACAAACCCACTAAATTTCGGCTTAAGGTAATTATTTTAAACTTCTTCTGCTTTCTCTTTCCTCTAGTTTCTTTTTACTGTAATTCTAAATCACTTTCTCTAACTTCTCTAGCACTCCCCGTCAGAGACAAAGGACCTGTGAGGCCAAAAGGAGGGACGACTTTGGTTCTCCACACTCTGCGTATATATATATATATATATATATATATATATATATATATTGTAACGAGTTTCCTTAGGCGGGGTATGACTCAGACAATCCAGGATCCGTTGCAAGAAAATTTTAATAAAATAATCAGGACCTTCGGGGGGGATGGTGTTGTGATTTCTTCACTTTATTGGTACAGGGAAGTTTGTAGATAATGGCTGGGGCAAGGAAAAGGAACCAGCGAGGTGACCCGACTTTGTTGCGCGCTTACCGTTCTATTTTCGTTTTTTTACGACGTTCCACTTTCACTTTCTGTTCGCTTTTAATATCGCGGGACGCTGGAAGAAAATAAACCGGATACGTTGCCAGTGTCATAGCTGCCGCCGGGGTATCCCTGATCCGCTACTCGTCGGAAATTACAACGACAAATTATTCTTCAGTCAGCCAGTACATCCCTCATCCATAAGGTCAGTTGTCCTACCAAGTCTTTCAGGGATGGCGATTTATACCAACCGTCACATCCCCTATC
>NW_023998459.1:2202345-2225206 GCF_014805625.2 Glossina fuscipes | reverse complement strand
GGGATGGCGATTTATACCAACCGACACATCCCCTATCCGTAATGTCAAAAAAAAAAGAGATTTGTCATATTGTCTGTAACCACTTACCTCCAGGCAGCTATGACACCGAAATGAACGAGTCTGTGCGATGCGCTGTCCTTTAATGCCCGAGTCTCACTCGCTTGTCCTAATGCCAACATGCTCTATGTGTTTACATAAGTTGAGGTAATATGCTTATGGGTATGCTTAGCTTAGGTTGGCTGCAGCCGTAACCTCAGTTGCGACTTGCATGATCCTACTTATACACAACTTAACCAACTTACATCTAACTTATTACTATGTTTGTTCAAATGTCTACTCACAAGCACTCAGGTACCAAATCGCGTGATTCGATCACCGTTAAGTATGTGAGTGCTTGTGCACTGAGTTTGCATGTACTTTGTGTATAGCTTATTACTATGTTTTGTTCAAGAGTTTACTCACTAAGCACTCAGGCACAAAATCGCGTGATTCGATCACCGTTAGGTATGTGGGTGCTAGTGCACTCTGTTTGCATGTGTTTTGGTGTGTCTTTACATGTGTGATCGTGTCTTGTACGATGTGTGTATGCAGTTTATGCATTATCGTATGATTTTACTATTCCTTCCCTACCTAAGTTCAATTCTGCTTGTTTTGTTTAACCTAACGGTGCATAGAGATTCTTGCTGAAGTTTGTTTTGCATGCATAGGTTTTCTACCTAAGTTCCATTCTGCTTGCTCTGTTTACCCTAACGGTGCTACTCATTCTGCGCATATAGAGATTCTTGCTGAAGTTTGTTTTGCATGCATAGATTTCCTACCTAAGTTCCATTATGCTTGTTAAACATTTTGGAATTTTACTTGTAATTATACTTTGCGTTTTTATTTAGCCTTTGAGTACTTAAACATTTTGAGATTCTACTTGGGTTCTTGCCATATTGATTTCTTGCAACTATGTTTTTCTTTTATTTGGGTTCTTGACATCCGCTATTACATTTTGAAATTTGGTTCTAAGTTTTTTCCTTTTAATTGAGTTCTTGACTCCGCTATTACATTTTGAAACTTGGATCTAAGCTTTTTGGTGTGTGTTATTATGATTCTAGCTGTACAAGGTATAGGTATGTGCTGTTGCGATTTTATCTTCACAAGGTATAAGTGTGTGATATTACGATTCTACATAGGCATATTCGCTATGCGCTTTATACCCTACGTTTGGTGCTGGATGGGGCTGCTTATCTTCTATTGAACCCCCACGGACGTGCACGGACAGATCGGACTGGCGGGTTGCCTGCTGGTGATAAATGTCTAAGGCGGACGGACTTGTATTTCGTAAGGAAGCAAAATCGCTTCCTTACAATATATACATATATGTATTTCTATTTTTGGTCATTAACTTTTAATTCATATTGCTTTCAATAGCAAAGACATTATCAATATATGTATAGTAATTAAAAGGGGACGGGCTAATTAATTTGTAAGTATATATGTATTATTACTTGAATTGTGTTATGTATAAACATGTTATATAATTAAAACAAATATGATGAATGAATATGCCGATTGTTTGCTGCTGCTGATCATGAAATTGATATTATGATGATGAAGTTTTTTCACTTTAAATATATATATCTTATTTTACTCGTATTTGTTTAGTTTGTATTTGTTTTAATTTAAATATATACTTTCATTTGATATTTTACTCTTGCTTTGCACATTCATGTTTGGTTGAATTTGCACTCATTAAGATAGCATTGTTCATGCACTAGCATTTGCATATTCATATTCATATTTTTGTGTTGGTCTCTTTTAGCATAACTGACCATAGACAACGATATCGCAAATTACATAATCCAGATCTTGAAGTGTGTCGTCGTTGTTTATATTAATTTGCTTATGTTGCATTTTGTGACAAACTTCCAGCTGTTCATATTTCTGGACTAAACGAACGCAAAATGCAAGTTTATAATATTTATTCATTGCAGAATAATTCTGCATTAGTTTATAAAAATTGTGTCTGAAAATCTACCTTTTTAAGAATAAAATTCGTCTCTGTGAAACACATTGATCGCCCCCTTTTTTTGTTATCTTTGTCAGTCAATTCCAAGTGCTGGAAGAAACAAATCAAAAAGTTGGTACGGCATGACGTAGCGTTTGGTCGAATCATACCAACCAATTAGGGAATTGAGTATTTTATTGTTCAAATACACCGAGCAAAATAGTGATGCGCTCTTCGTCCCATTGAGATCATCGCACTTTCATTTTGGTGACTCTGACGTGGTTTGAACACGTCCTATCTATTTGTTAGTGTCCACCTCGGACACGCTAATAAATACGTTCAAACTAGTTTACAACAAAGTTAATGATTAAGTAAATGGTGTAAATTTTCAGCACCTCACATAGTTGACGATGTAAATTTTCATCACTTAACAAATTTGTACAAAACAAAACATTTCTTATAGTTGTCGAGACTGATTTGTATACACATTCACAAACTTAAGCTTAAGAGCTTACTTTGTACGTTGTTTTTCAGACTCCATATATCATTAAGAACTTTCTTATTATTTAACCGATATCTTTATATGAATCAAAATCTGCATACTTTTATCAATATCCCTTTTGAAGTGTTAACTTTTTTATTGGCGTTTGAATGATAATAAAACGTCAACAAAATCAGTTAAGCGTATTTTAAGTCATTTTTAACTTCTGTTTTACTATGCTTTCAAAAAGAAAGCGTTTTCTATACTGTTGGTGAAAATGGTACCGCAAGATATTATTGAAGTATTTGTTCTTGTTTAGAGTCTATTTTTACTTTTTTAGATGCATTTTTCTGCTTTGTTCAAATGTTTCCACATTATGTTCACACAACATATCTTTACACATAGACATATTTTTTTTAGAATAATTATTTACTATTCCATGCTTTTCTTAATATAACAAGCAGATGGAAAATTTCCAAAAAAAAAAACGTTTTGTTCCTTTTGTTTTACACCAATATTCTTTACACATTTTTACATAAATTTCTTTTAGCAAATTAATTTTTCTCCTTTATATATATCAAAAAAAAAAGAAATCCGCCCGCCGTTGCAGAATATATTTAATATCAGTTATCTCTCCTATCACAATTGTGACTCTTTTTTTCTTTTTAAGGTATTCTTATTTTTATAGAAACATTCATATTTTTCTATTTTAAAAATATTCTTATTTTTACGACGATTACACTCTTTTTCTCAAACTTTCTGCCCATTGTTCAAAGCAAAAAACCTTTCTTCTTCTTTTTCTGCGCAAACATGCGAAAAAAGACGAAGCCTAGCTAAACTGACATATATATTATCGGTAATCATGCGAAGGAGTATCTTCAAAGAAGTTGCTCCTTTGTACTAAAAGTTTATCTAAGGCCAACATCGCCAGAAGACCAAAAAGTACGTTGAGTTGATCATACACGCAGATCCTCAGCGTGGAATGTGATAACATTTAAGGTTTTTGAACTCATAGAAACTTGAACCATGCCTATTTATAACCACAGCCTTTTCGAATTGGTCGGGTAGCTTACTATTATAATAGTCTACTAAGCGGCTTTCGATAAAATTCCTTCTAAAAATGGTTTGTCCTACGTGATTGGTTGTGAACGTGTCCTAATTTTTCCTAATATTTTCACGAGCTCTTTCTCTTATCAATTGTAGCTTCTCGACAGTCCTTAAGGACGAGGAGTCTTGCAAAAGTTCAAGAAATTGCCATTAGTGAGCAAGTTTTATCGATCTATAGTAAAGTGAAGAAACCGTGGTTGCATGCTTGTCAAGGTGCAGCTTACGACTGATAGGGTTTCATCTCAATCTTGGTGATCGCGTTTAATGTAAGCTCTGATAGCTGCTAAACAGTTCCATTAACCCTTTCGCTGGCATTACCTTGCTGAGATTAAAAAGCAATAAAGTGGTGTTTAACGTCATAATTCTCTAATAAGGACTTGAAGATGAACTACTTGAATTGAACTCTGTTGTCGGTTATAATTGACTCAGGCAAGGCAAAAGTGTGAAGCACGCGCTTTTGCACAAAAACCAACTATTTTTTGGTATTAAACATGTTGATAGGTTCGAGAAAGTGAAATTTCGATAAATGATCAAGAACAATGACAACACTGAAGTGCCAAATTGTTTTGTCTAAGCCTCCATGAGCGCTCATGAACACGTTTAATAGCGTCAAAGTGAACAGCTGGAAAAGAACTGAAAGGGCAGTTCATTATGCGGAATGCAACAGAATGGTGACGAAGAGAATATAACTACTAGACATGAGAGGCGTATCGAAGAAATGTGCAAAGAAGATACAGCTAATTTAGCCATTGCAACAACATATGAAGACAGAGCATTTAATATTTGATGAGACAATGACAAAAATCGAAAAAAATCGAAAACGAAAAGAATCGTATCTGCAATTCAAAGAGAAGAGCAAGAAGAACAACAAATTACGGAAAAAATTAGTAACCAACTACAATTAGTGGTATCAAAAGACAATGAGCAGAAGAAGAAACAACAATAGGTAGTAGGACTAGCAGCAACATTTGAACAACTAAACTAGTTAATGGAGGCGTAAGTTGGGGAAAAGCATCAAAGCTGCATAAGATTTTTACGGAGCAGGTGTATGGAGTATTTGTGCAGTTTGCAACCACAATGGAAGCTCTCGGAAATTCACTGGACTATGAGTCGATTTAATGCCACGGTGCGAGCTTTAGAAGAAAAATTTGTGGAACTTCGAACCACTCTGTAACCTTTGAGTGAACTCGCCACCTTTGAAAACAATGGTTTTAAGTTTTGAAGCCCCATAATTGAAGGTTTATCCCACGTGCTATGTAAAGAGCATCCAAAGGTGCACCATAAAAACAAGGGGAGATGATGAGGTGCAACCGCGCGCAAATGTTACAATTGCGACAGAGTTGGACACCTTGCTCATGGCTGTAAATTTCGTTGGAAGGAGTCACGCTTAATGTTACCCACTTATAGCAAAGCGAGTGACCTCCTTAAATGCCAGATTAAGAGAGATAATAAAATAGCGGATGGCTGCAGTACCAAGACCATGAAAAGAAAAGTACGAAAGACCTGTAACATGCGGTCAAGCTCGGTTTGCGGTAAAGCAATTGCAACACGTGTGGTGACATGTTGGGCCGCATGACAATAAATAAAAATAAAAATTGTAATAAAAAAAAAGGAAATATAGAAAATAGAATTTAAATTTAAATACATTTAAATACATTTGAAGGGCGTGCAGATCGAAGAGCATCTGGTTCTTAAAACGTCGGTTTATGAAATCTGTTGTCCGTCGTCCGTTGGTCCGTTTCTAGTCTCATGGTAACTGTTCAAGGTCCTCCCTTATCTCCCCTCATGCGCAACCCACAACATTCCCCGCCTCGGCGGTGGCAGGTGCTTACTTAGCCACTCATTATATTTTTTTATTTTGCTATATATTAATGATAAATTATGCCTGACTGTCGAGAGATGAAGCACCAGCTAGAAATGTAATTTCTTCGGGGCAGACATGCAATGGTTGCTCCGGTTGCAGGGGTTTCACAAACAGATGTGTGCGCAACACCTGCGATATCGTTGTCCCTTCTAAGAAAGGCAGGCGGCAGCAAGGTTGTTGTTGTTCCGAAACTGGTCTAATCAGGGGCGAACTGCAATAGCAAATATGATTTTCTTGCTTCTTTTTATATATGAATATAATAAAAACGAAGTGAACAACACCTAAAAGAATCTTGATTATGCCTTTAAGAACAAGCACATGTTCACAATTGGTTTAAAGGAATTTTCTCAATGTTGCTTCGTTTTATAATTAATGGGAAAGGAGTACTTTTTATAACATTTTTTGTAATTTTGGGGATATGTACAAATATCGCATATTTTTTTTTTTGTAAATATTTTTCTGTTTACTAGCTTTTTGATGTTTATTGTTTTTATTTACTTTTTGCTTATCAATATTTTGGTATTTAACGCAATTATTAATATAAAAATTTTGTTTATACTTAGCGTAGTATTTGTGTATGTTTAACAAGCACGCCTTGATTTCTTTTTACTTTGCAATGTTAACAAATTAGTATTAATTAACAAAATTCATTTTTACAACTTAATTAAGAAACAAAAATAATTCTTTATAGCTTATGGCCATTTTAACCTTTTGGCTTCGTCTTATTAATTCAGGTTTTTACAAAACTTCTTTAGTATGGTTCGGTAAATTCTTTTAACTTTATATATAAAATTCGAAGTTTCCAATTTTCTTAACAAGGAACATTTCACTACGCGTTTTCTACAAAAAAACCTATGTGCAACCGAGTTAATCAAATCCTTCAAAAAAATATCCATTTCTTTAATTTTTTTTTTTTTTTTTTATATCTTCTTTGTGCAATTGGCAAATACAAGCAACCGTTTGTGGGGCAGTTACAGCTCGACTCCATTTTTTTTTCTTAAGTCATCTCACAAAGTATGCCTATGAACAAACTTACGGCCTTTTTTTTTTAACGGTCCACGAACTCTAATAACACGAGTTTTCATATTGCACGACCAAGTAAACTGTACCCTGCCTATCTATAATACGTACGAGGCATTTGTTAAATCTCTTAATTACGTTGTTATTTCGTCACAAAATATTTGGGAGAAAATTATTTTTTTGTTCTGAAGTAGCTGGCGGATGACGATCTCAAGGTAACCGTAGATGTTAAAAATAATGAGCACCGGGGAACAAATCGATAAGGAAAGTCTCACAACAAAAGCGTAATGGGCTCCATAAAAAAATCTTATTTCCGAAGATGGGTATCAATGTCGGTTACGGTTTACGAAGAACAAAGTTGTTGGTGGTCCCAAGAGCTTAGCTCGAACACATCACAGAAGCATGTCACAAAGGGCTTCATGACGAGCATTTTACCTGTTTAGATTTAACATACAGATTTTATATATTCATATATTGTTATATTTAGTTTTGGTATTTTATATCAAATGTCATTTAACTATAATTGTTAACATATTTTGCAATTGTACGTGTTTGTCTGCTTGTTCGTTCATGCCGTTCTGTTAATTTCTGACCATAGTCAATAATGTACGTGTCGCAATTCAACCCAAAGTGTGCCATCTTTTTGTTTTTTTGCTTTCTGTTTGTTTACGTTGCAGTTTCGGATAACATAATTTTTAATTGTTATATCTTGCAAAGTTAGCGCAATATGATTTTGATATTGCAACAATAAGCCAAAATTTATTTGTGTACTATTTTAGAATAATTCTTCTTTAATTTTAGATAATTACAATTTTTAAACCCCAATAAAGTTATATTTATCATCTGCGCAACTAATCACTGTGTTTTGATCATTTTTGCCATGCTGACTTAGTTTGGATGCAAAATTCAAGCTAAGTAAATGGTAAGATTTTAAGGTTTGATCTCTTTCTTTGGGCTCTTCATGAGCTCACTATTCATTGGTGATTTCGATGTTATTTAACTTCCTCTGGAAAATCTCTCCTTCCTGATAAATCAATTCAAAAAACAACAATCACACTATTGAGTAAGCCAGCTCTAACCAGACCGTCAAGAGGGTGCATTAAGACCAGATCATCCAAAATAACTATTCACACGTTACATCCGCAATATCTGCAATGCAAGACTATATGGGTTACCAAGCAGGAATAATAACAATCAACAGACCCTGTAGTGGATCAGCCATTACAGGCAAGGCTCGCATGGCAGCATTGAAAAAATTTATTGCAAGTGTTTCCGAAACAAGTCAAAATGAAAATCCAAAAGTTCCGAATTGATACAATAAACACGTTATGAAATTATTTAGAGGACTTATATGGTAAGTCCTGGTATCAATTTACATATCCCGTGATCAATGGTCTAGACTAAGATAAGTATGACTATGTGCAAGCTGTGGTCATTGACGCATTAGATAAGCTTCAAGTGAGCTTCATGCAAGAGATGATCACAAGCCATCAACACATCCTGCCACAATGTCCAGTGCCGTGCTACTCCCAAAAATATCCATCCCTATGTTTGATAGTGATTACAGGAAATGGAGCCAATTCTATGATTTATTCCTCCACATGATTCCCAATCAGCCGACATCCGACGTACACAAAATGTGAAGAAATTGTGCTCCAAGAACATGCAGAAAGTGCGGCAGAAAACACAACACGTTATTGCATCTTGAGTCAAGCATCAGACCTTCCTCTGCGCCAAAAACAAATTCACATCCTAAACCCCAAATTCAACAGAACACCAGTTCATCATCATCCAAGGATACATCCAATGCAGTTATGACATCAACCACAAGCATATTGCCCCTTCAGGATTATGTCTTGAGCAACTTTGAAACGCGTCATCAAAAGGTTGTCTATTTCAACAGACATGTCACAAGACGGCAACTTAATTTTTCGTGGGATAAAAACCGGTCAGAAGGTTTAAACGTTTATTATGTGTGTATTTCCCGCATAGCACCACTCAAGAAGCGAACTGTACCAAGATTAGAGTTGTGCGCAGTACGGCTAGCTGCACAATTAGCATATCGATTACGCAACGATGCAAATCAATAATCTCTCCATTCATTTATGGACCGATTTTGAGATTGTTCTATCATGGATGAATTCTCAGTCTTCGTGATTCCAGACTTTTGTTGGCAAAGGAATCTCACAAATTCAGAGGCTGACTCTACCGCAGTAGTCGCGACATGTTCCATCTAAGCACAACCCAGCAGGGATCCTCTTAAGAGGTCTATCAGTAGAGGCCTTGTCAAAATGCGAGTTAATGTTTCCGGGACAATTGTTCTTACATGGAAACTAAGAATATTGACCCACACAATTGTTACCACACTTGCATATTCCTACTGATCTTAACAGGACAAAATTCCTGCAAAGGAAACCGTGCACAGCTGCGTGCAATGCAATAAAGTTCGTCCCAAATTATGTCAAAAAATAACGAGAAATCTCACTTCAACAAGTATTAGACTTGGAAGACAGGCAAGGATTACTTCGGCACCCTTATGTGTACCCTACAAAATCAGAGGAAAGAAGCCAACCTAGGCATATGTGACAGTATTTTGTTGTTTTGCAACGAACGCAGTTCACTTTGAACTTGTAAGTAATTTTTCTATGGATGCCTTAATAAGAGCATTAAAACGTTTCGTCAGTCGCAGAGGGCGCTTTGAGAATATTTACAGCGGCAATACAACTAATTTTTTTGGAGCCAGCAACAAACCGGCAGAAGCATACGTGTCAATCCTTTCCGATAAAGGAAAGGAATCGATAACGTTAACATGCAGCTCTAAAGGGATAAAATTGCACTTCATTCCATCTAAAGCACCTCACTTCGGAAGCCTATGGGAAGTTGCAGTGAAGTCAGCAAGCCATCTTCTATCTCGCAGTGTTGGCAATGCATCATTAACATAGGAAGATGTTTTAAGTGGTTTTACGTAGGTACCCGCCGTGAAGGCTTACCCCAACGGCACCCGTTGGCACACACAGTGAAGAAGCCTCACTCGCGCCCCACAGCGAGAAAAGCTACCATTCAGAGTAAAAGCATTATATGGCACATCCTTCCCTCTGACTAGGGCGAAGCGTATCTGACATATCAAATGTTTAATGTTCTCACGAATATGGCGGTAACTACAGCCGTACTACCAGATTTCAAAAGAGAAAAAGAAAATGGTAAAAGAAAAAATAATAAAAGCCTCCAATCGCGCTTTGGATCAGGTCCCATATAACCTGAGACTCTGTGTAGTTTAGAGTCTGCATATGAGTGCCGTGTGGAACCCGTCAACACAATGCACATGGACATTGTGTTTCCACCAAGCGGACGAGGCCTATCCCCACTTTTTTCTTTTATTAAATGAAACGACACCCTAATGTAACTGGACGCCCCGTTTCATAAAAAATGCAGCAAGGGATCCATGGCCCATAAGCAGAATTCCGCGTTATAAGGCAAAGCTAAACCTCGGAGGATTTTCTACAAAAGATAACGTAACTACTATCCCAACGAGATTGCCATAAGCGACAGACAGGCTTCATTAGCAGCTTTTGCTGCTTCCTTTTATTTAGCTTTTCCACTACTTCAGTATTGAAAGTCTAATAAGGGCACAACATTCTTTATCCCAAAGACGTTACAAATGTGCAATATGTCTATGTCCACAAGGGACATGCACCCATCAAAACCTGTAAAACGCCCGCTGAAACAGTTTTACAAACAGGCAGACAACAAAATTTTGCATTAGCAGCTCAAAATCTTTGTTTGCCCAACAACAGTCATGACTTCCGGGTATCACGGAGCTGGCCCATAAGTCGTACAGGCAACAAATGGGCCACTGTATGGAATCCGAACAGCACGCTTTGTCAGTAACCTGTCCTATTCCATTCTCAAGTGTTCTCTTCACTCGGGCTGGTACTTGTAACTTTCCCCATTCACTCAAATCACCGGAGGTCTGTTAGACTATAATCTATCCTTAATGAGCATCGTTACAGTGTTCTCCGGTGATACACTCATGCAAACGCTTTTACAGTATTCAGTAACCAAAGTCAATACGCGTTCATTGCGCGCTTCAAGACTTTTCCGGAATTGGCCTTAACAAGGACAAGCAAGTCGTCTGCATATGCAGATTAATTCGATGTGCCCTCATTTTCTCAACTGATGCCTTCTAGTTGTTTAACAAGGAATTGATCGTTACATTTCATAAAATGGACCGCAGATAGGCCCTTGCGAACAACTACTTACGGCATTTCTATAAACAATGTCGTTACTACTGACAACTGTAAGAGAAGTACCTAGCCCAGAATTGAATTCCTAAGAAATTAGCTTCTTCCAGCCTGACGAATCTACGAACATGCCTACCATATTTTGCACATCGCATGCACTCATACGTGCACATCTACTCAGACATCGTCGGTGCAGAGTCCCTTATTGAACACAAATTACTTATCAGACACACGCAAACTAAAATTTTCCACAAGCCGTTCAACAATCACTCTTTCCAACTCTTTTCCGAGAACTGGGAAGTGACTGATGCCAGTATAAGATGAGGGATCGCTCGTCACCTTACTAGGCGATTTTAGGAGAACTACAATACAGGCCATTTTCCGGATTACTTTCAGTTATTCCATCTATAGCCGCCGATGTTTTGCACCTAACTTAGACATAGCATATCCCAGTTCTTTGAAGGGAGGGGGACTGAATTCCATCCCAACATGAGGAAGGTCAACATCGACTTGTCCAAAAAGATTGATTCCGTCAGTACTCCCAGACGCTCCCTCCAAGTGGTTAAGGCAGTGTTACCTGTGCGAATGCCACTGATTTCTAGTGGAGTTTTGCCACTTACAACTTAGTATACCTGATTCTAAGGGTAATCACGATTGTTAGAGGCAAAAACTCTCTATTCGTCTTCTTTCGTTTGACAAGCGTACGCTTGTATTCATTAAGGCACTGCTTGAATTCTGTTCTAAATTGTAAGACGTTTGCTGCATTAGTCACTCTCGCACATTCGCATATCTAGATCCCGTACGTATCCCAGTTAACTCCTATTAAAGCGCCAACATTTAACGTTTGGATGGGTGGACTCTGGACGGGTGGAGTCAGCTAACAATTTAATTACATTCTGATCACCGATACCATGTCCACCTTTAACTTCTCAAGAGAAATAGAAAATCCCCACTGATGCCCTATTCGCAGTACTAATATCACCGTCGCTAGCTCCTACTGGATCAGGAAAGGTGAACTACTCACTCGTTTCATTTAACAACTGGCCAACTTTGATTATACACCATTCGGACAGCCCTTCACCTCTTATTTGGTTTTGTAAGTCAAAGCTCAGTTCTGGCATATTGCTAAACAATAACTTTGTGGAAACATTGCCATCCAGTTCCGGCATAAACGGGGTGCCAGTAGCACGCAGTCACACCGAATCCCTATAGCTAATCATCCAGATCATGTTTAAACTTCCAGTAAAAGCTTGCAAACGGCAACCTCCCTTACGGACCTTTAACGGAAACACAGACACCTTGGAAACACAGAATGGAGTTAGTAGACACATCATATCTGTGGGCAATTTCGCGGCAGTTTTTGCAAACCATGCTCTTGACCCTACAGTACTTAACTCTGTTGTCGTAATTTAACAACAGCAAAAAAAGAACTGTGAGCCAATCAGCGTACATCCTTCTAGAGTTCAAAAGAAATTCCCAGACCTCCGTGGTCCCCTCAAGAAGAAGGTTAACGTCACGGTTCACAGACCAAGTAGATCTTCTTATTGAACTCCTCACGAGAGGAGAATCTCTACTGATGGACCGACAAAACATTAACTCTCGGGCCCATCTTGGCTTGAGCAAACGCTTTCAGGCCCGGATACCATGCGTAGAACAGCGGTACCCGTTTTGATCGGTTTAATGTCGCGGACCCGCACACTCAACGTCGCACCAACCTGTTCCACAAGCTTCTGTACCACTTCTCTTGCGGCTTCGAGGCTACGATTGCTTCTAACCACAACCGACCAGGTTTCCACTGAGTTTGGCAGCGGAAAAGCCGGTGCAACCATGGCAGCCGGTATCTGGCCCGACATGGACAGGGGTACCCCACCAAAACAACGTTGTGTGAAGGAAATTGCATTCGTGCCGTCGGTCAGTTACCGACTTCACCTTCGCAACGGCCTCGGTCGCCACCGATCGCCGCTCTGAGTTACGCGCATTAAAAGCAGCTACCGCTGGAGCCACAGCAGTAGCTGGGACCACATGCAACACCGAAGTATTAGGCTTGAACGAAGTTGCGCTAGCATAAGCCGAGATGCTTGTTAGCTTAACATGGCATGCCTTAAAAACACCACCAGCACGGATGGACTTGTTGATTCTTTCTAATTCTGCTCATTCCTAGCCTCTTCCCTGGACTCAATAGACACATTACTGCCTCGCGCTTATTCGAATTACGCGCAAACTCTCCCACGTTCATCGGACGTCACATTCACGTGAAACAAACCGTCCTGATCGCGGTGGGACTCAGCACGCTTGCGATCATCCCTTAGTCTTCCTGGGGCATCGGCCCATTATTATTGCACACTGGGGTATATAAGTATACCTTATCGCAGTGGCAATTGCTGTCGACGTTCGTGCGTTAAAAGACTTATTTTGTACATATTGTTAATGTATGCAATAAGATACTGACGACTAACCGAAACGATGGTATCCATAACACCCTGACTACGCCGCAGCAAACACCGGCAAAGCAATCGGCAACTCAAAAATTCACTAACTCAATTGCATCTCATGCAGTGCTACTCCACACATTCAGCAATTTAGATAAAAAAATTATAATAGAAAAAACAAAAAATTTACCCATTCCACATGGGACACATTTGAAATGCACAAAATGTTCGGTCTTACATTGTGCACAAAGCCAGAAGGCAAAGAAACAAGGTGTTTACTTGTTTGTTGTTGATGAACACATTAAATAATTGTGTCGTGTATGAGTTTTTTCGCTTGTGCTTAATAATATTTTGCAAAAGCAAATTATTCCTTAGACGTCAAAACTTTTTCATTAAATTGGTTATTGGATATAGTATCGAATTCTCCACGGTCACTACCGCAGTTGCATTTGCAACACTGAACTTATGTCCGTTCACCTTTTGAAATATGAAAACATCGAGTGAGCTTACGAGGAATTATAAACTGTCATCATTGAATTGAAGTAATATTAGATTCTCAAAGAATCCATCCTCTACCACTAACGCCGAACGAAAACGAAATAAGGCAATTCAAGGCACATTTACTACAATACTTTGAATTACCTACAAGTGAAGATGACTCGTTGTAGTTCTACACATTAATCACCACAAAGGGTGGTCTAACTTGCCACCATGTAGTATTCAACGTTACTCTGCCAATAGTAGAACATCATAAATACGTATTATGTGATCCTGTAAATCCTGTTCCGAACCATGACAGTAATCGATACATGCAGTCCAATGCTCATGCGTTGTGATCGACTACAACATCTTCATTTGCCACAATATCCAATAGCAATACAACTTCAACGATGCAATGTGTTCTTGTGAAATCAGCTTATTAAACAATCGAATAGCCGCAAATTGCCTAATGAAGATATTGTAAACGAACGTCACCTGGATACCACTGTTACAAAAGAACCAATTCCAATCCTTCTTCAGCACATGCAAGAGACGTTCGTCAAAAGGATATCATCCTGATTGATTTAAGTGGTCTTTTAACCATTAGTCCAAAATGAATTTTTAAACATGATCACATCTGTGTGGTTGTTCGTCATTTCATCTCAACAACATTGTCAACCTCCTACACAAATCTGGGAGAATTTACAAATTTAACACATCAAGACTTTATGAAAAATGAAGTCATCAAGACCGGAAATTATTGAAAAATGTCTGACAAATATTCAGCTGAACTTTACGGTTTATCATCCTTGCAACATTACTTCACAATATCACTGTGTAATATTCAGCATTGATCGTCAGCGTAACCGCTATCATTATATTAATCTTCAGCAGATTTTTCCACAAGAGGACCTAAGCTGCTCAAGCGACTGTCACATCAAGCTACGATCTATCCGATCAAGGCAACCCATTACCCAACGACGGTTTAACGCCATTATTGATTAAATTTAATATATAGATTTTATATTATATATTTAGTTATAGTAATTTAGTAGCTTAGTTAACCATATCGAACAATAAGGACGGGGGTCGAGGGTACCCGATACGTCCGAAAAAGCAGCAATTTGGGAACTCCAGCGCTCCTTGATTAGACTATCCGCACAGACGCTTCGCGAGGGCGAGAATAAAGAGAACGCTGCTACAGCGTTTACGTTCCTGCACGCTGGACGCAAGGTGAATTCCGGCACATGTTAGACGAACTCAAGGAAGATGCCTGAGAGAGAGGTAGTGCAGAAGACTTCAATGAACGAGCCCTCGAATAGCGTAGTAGTACGTACGATGCGAGAAGATGGAGCCTTTTGAAGGCATTTAAGTGCCGGTCTCTATAATGGACTTTGGTCTACAAACAGCGATCAACGGGCCACCTTCCACGATATTAAAGACAGAGAAAACAGAGGAAGAAGACAGAGCAATTCTACGGGCCTAAAATGTAAAGATATATCCTTCGACGAGGGTGTCTCTAAAAGTATTACGGACCCCTACCAGAGGGGTGAGGACAATCCTGGCCAACTACTGCAAAATTTGGAAAAGCTGTTTACAGAAACTGGTAGACTTCTGCGGCAATGAATCAGCAATTCCAGAGGGAAACCTACTCAGCGTCTGTAAAAAAATCGGGGACAAGAAAACCCGTGACCCGGATAGGTTGCCAAACAGCATTCTTAAGGCAGTGATGCGAAAGAGGCCAGACATCTTCATCACAATGCTTTAAAAGTGTTTGAAAAAGAAGACCTTCGCAGATAAAGGGTAAAAAACCACCGAACGAGCTATCGTCACAGTCGCCCTTCTGCCGGCTGGATACAATGGGCAAAATATTGGAGAGGACCATACACGAACGAGTACTGCTGGTGGTCGAGGAAAGAGGTGCTTCCTCGGATAACCAGTATGGATTGAAAAGAGCACGATATAGGCCACAAAACATGTCGTTGCGCATGCTTCAGACCCCATAGTCGGGAGTCTACGAGCAGGTGACGGGAAAAAGTACTGCGCCGTGGTTACACTGCACGTAAAACACGCCTTTTATTTAGCGGATTGGAGATATTAAGTTGTGAAACAGTGTTGGTTGATCCCAACACATAAATATGGACTTCTATTATTTTTTACTTCTTTTGCTTATTTTTCTTTGCAAGCACTTGGAACTTGAAAGAAATGTGAAGATAACTACACAAGTCATATGCATTGATTTTAGTCGACCGACTGTCGTGCCAAAATATTATTCCGTATTTATAGAACAACTAAAACTAATAACAAAGGTATTTTCTCGTGGAAAATAATAAGTTTATGCTTAAACTAATAAAATGCATGCATGCACTTTTACATAAACGTATGCAATGTTAAGAACATTTGCAAACCGACAACATTACTTAAGTTACATTTGGTGACCAATGCAACCTGTTCGGTTGTTTAGTTTTCCTTTTCGAATTTCCTTTTTTTTCAATAAAATTAAAGATTATGTATCGTTGGCAAGTGGAGAGCCGAAAAAGAAGAAAAATAAACTAACCTTAAAGTTGTGCTGTCTACTTAGCTTGCATGTTCCATCCAAACTGAAGTTGACTTTATGTACTGACCCTCGCCCGTTGTAAGAAAGAGGCAGCTTAAGAAAAGTAACGATCAGATAAAGTCAACATAAGTCGTTCGCGCTGATAACAATAGCAAACGTTATCGAAGTTTAAAAATTGTAATTATCTTAAAGTAAACGAGAATTATTCTAAAAGTTTGTACAAATAAATGTTGATTTATTGTTCTAATAGCCAACTTACATTTTGCTAATTTTGCAAAATGTAACAATTTAAAATTGTATCAACGAAAAATACAACGTAAGCAAACAAAAGAAAATACCCAAAAAGATGACACACTTTGTAGTGAATTGCAACAAGTATCTTTTGACTGCGGTCAGTAAAAAAGAACTGGATAGATGCACAACCAGACAAATATGTATAATTTCAAAGTACTTTGAGATTATAGTTGGAGAAAACGAAAACATGAAATCAACGTATAACTTATAATACGTTATTATATTATGTGAATACAAAATTTGAATACAATATATATTAAAATTAAACAGATTAAATGTAGCAGCATTTTACTTAAATATGATGCTATACAGGATTAATGTTCCTAATATTGCATACACTTATGTATTTACAACTAACGTTCTTCACAGTTTCGTTTAATCAAATGGTGATCTTAACTCGGGTTGAACACGGTTCAAATTGCATGTACAGATGGGACGTTTTGTGGGAGCTGGATTCATCTATCTTCGACATCTGTTGTTATTGGCAGTGATCGTGGGCCTGATTCAGGTGTGTCCCTCATGTTTTTCTGAAGTTTGGAATGTAATTTCAAGATCAGCAGAACAAGTAACAGCAGCATGGGAATCACGAGCTCGGAATAGCTTACTAAGTGGTGGTGTTGACTATTAAAATTTATGAATTGCGGTAAATGTATTAAAATCTTTTTAATTGTCCTTGGAGATCACTTAGTTTGTCCAGCTGTATTTTATATTGCTGATTTGAACCGTTAAAAACTTCTTCAATTTCGTATGACTCACTTATGAGTTCAGTATGTTTTACTCTTGGGTATGAACTGTTCGATGCCTGCAAATGGATTTGAATCGTTAAGAGATTGTTTTTGATTACATACAACCTAATATCATCACTCCGATGCCCTTTAATATCACTAGCAAAGTTTCTGTGTCTCAAACCGTTCATATTTTAGTTCCTGAAAGCGGAGTAAAGACCCATGTGTTTTATTGTTGTAGTGGAGTTCCTGCTGCCTTTCCTAGAATTCAGGTGCACTTATGATTCACTAGTTGTGATTTAATTGTTGAATAAGCTAATTTCGCAAGTCCTGGCAACCGAATCCTTTCTGATTGTTTAGTTCTACGTAGGTATACGTGCTCTTTTGAAAGGATACAGCTTCTATATCATTAGCAATCATCTCTGTGCGCATTAATAGACAGGTATAAGTCATATGGTACGATAGTGATTAACGTTTCATATTTTGCTGTTGGAACAGGAACTGCCATAGATACTTCTAAGGATTGTTGATCAATCCGGGGTAACTTAATTCCGAATACGACCTCGTTTTTGGTTACAGTTCCCCTGCCACTCATTTGTTTACATAGTTCAATCAAGCCTTTATTTTCGATTAACTTTTTAATTTCGCTTAAATAAAGTGAGTTGCCCTTTTAGCTGAAGAAGTGACAGTGAAAGTGGACTAATTCTTTCATTATGAGCATCAGTGAGCACGTTTATAAGATCAGTCACGGCTCTAATGATTTATAGCTTCCATTGTTAATTGAATGAAGAAGAATCCGACTAGATGTGATTTACTATTCTGTTGAGAATCGTTGCTTATTACATTTTTGTTAGGATCAATCGCCTCTATCATTTCATTTAAGCTTTGCGGTGTACCGATCTCATCCTGCTTTATGATATTGATAGTGCAATCAATTATTGACGTTTGATTTTTCCATCTCCAGTCACCATCCGTTTAAGAAATGGGTCTATCTCATTCCGTTTGGCCAAGGCTTCGCAGATGGAAATTCGATCCATCATGTTTTTTTCTGTTAATTGGTGTGGCACCCAAACATCGAGCTTCTTTTTGAATCCAGCTTTGTGTAAATGGTTTAAAACTGTTTTATGGTTGATTTTTAGCTCCTGGGCGATGTTACGACTGGTAACATGCCGGTCAACTTCGATCATTTCTCCGATTTTATCGACATTTTCGACGACCGGCCTACCTGTGCAAGGTGCATCTTTAACATCAAAAATTCCTGAACGGAATCTACGAAACCAAAATTGCACATAATTGGCTGTTACAGTATCGGAACCATAAACACCATTCACAATTTTAGCCACCTGGCTTGCATTTTCGCCTTTGTCAAAGAAAAACTGTAAAATGTACCGAATTTTCTCTTTGTTCACTTCCATTTTTAACACGCTGTAACTCACAACTGAATGCACCACACAAAAAACAGCAAAAGAATTTTTTTTATTGCGAAATGTACAGTATGCAAATGTACAGTATCGGAAATTGTTTGATCGATACTTTACGAGAAATCTATCAGTGCAGCCATCTACCGAAAAATAATGAATTTTTTTTTTCCCAACCTAATATTTATATATTAACAGTTCCGTCAATATCCTAAGGATTGTACATGAAATGCTTTTCGGTTTAACTAACACACGTTCCGATAAGTTGCACGCGTAGGCATATACATGACGATCTAAATGTTTTGTTACCTACCCTCATTTTTGAAGTATTACGTGCTAAGGGTAGCATATTGAATTGTTCTTGCTATGTAGAAACTAACAGCTGCAAATGTAATATATCTATTTTTGCTGCCTACATTTTGCCACACATAAATGATAATATATTTTAGTGTTAAGCGATAAACATATACTAACACATACAAAATATATTGTTGTAACACATGCATATATAAGTATGCGTTGGTATATTGTAACACGTACATGGTATAATGTGTGCCAGTCTGGAACAGGCACAGACAGAGCAACTGCGTAACCGGGTAGCGATAGTGATCGCGACTATAAAAGAGCGAGACAAAACTCGCTCGGTTTTCCATTTCTGTTACAGCAGCCAAAAAGGTAAGAGTTATCTGCCAAAATAATTACTTGTTTTTGATTTATCCCTATCAGTGATAATTGCTTTTATTTGGGCTTTACGGATAAGGAATAGCTGGTTCAGCTTAGTCGTTACCCATGAACAACGGATGAGACTTCTTTCTCTGATGACTTTTCACCACGGTTAGGGAGAATTAAAGCGACTAGAAGACAGGCGGGAATAGACGAGTGGCCCTACTGGCCCAAGGTTGGCTGCTGTAACATCTCTGGTGTATTACTGCAGAACTTCTCGCAGAACTCGGTACGGATGAATGCGAAAAATTGAAGTAAAAAACTAAACCGTTGGGTCGCAAATAACAATGCCGCTTTTCTCTCCCTTCTACGAAAATCACTTATCGCATGTTGTATATCCCAAACGTAAATAAGACAATACCTATCGAATTGCCTCTAAATAATGAGAAGATAAGTTGGAAGAAACTACGAAGGTCGAAGACTTTCTATTTATAAATTCGTTGGAATGGGATAAGAAGACCCGTTACAACATAGCGACTCAACGATAATAGTATGTCATCTAAGCAGGAATTGTCTATTACTCCATCCCACCATTTTAAACCATGACTAAATTTGGCACTATAATTTTTGGCTTCAAATATTTCATCAATTTAGAAACTAAAAGTAAATGTGGGTTTTCACCTTGAAGAAGTTTTAAACCAATTTTAGGGCTACAATAAAATAAATCAATTTTATTGACTTTATCCGTGACCAATGAATTCACTTAAAAAACAAGTAAGAAAATTAAATTCGGTTCCCAAAAAAAGGCAGGAGAAGCAAAAGAAGAAAATTCTTTTGCAAATTTGTCAGCGATAACTTCATTTTCGACAACGCGAAAATGTTTACCACAAATGCCACAAAGTTGCGCAAACAGATAGATGTACAGGCAGACATATTTAGGTATGTTCCGAATTTGAACCTGGCCAAAAATCTGTATACTTTGCGGGGTTTTTGAGCTTTTTTTTGCGCGTTGTAAAGGTATTGAAAAAATAATTTAATTTTGATAAATATAGTATAGCGTACCCGTCGTAAGTTTTTTCCATTTTTATGCACAAATGCTACAGCACCGCTCATAGAATATGCGCCCAAATTTTTGTACAAAAATCCAATTTTTTATTCCCTTTGAATAAGAGAGCTGTTCTCAGTTTACGTGGTGTGTTAGTGTGCTTCGACCGATTTGGCCCATTTTCAATACCAACCATCGTGCAAGAACTTCTAATTTGTTTGCCAAATTTGAAGGCGGTAGCTTTATTTCTGCGACCAGGAGACTGTTTACAACGGACATTACACAGACGGACAGACAGATGGGCACATTTACATGCAATCGAATTAGAAATTGTATCTGATTAAGAATATATATACTTTGTTGGGCCGCTAAAGCTTCCTTCTGGGCATTGCAAACATTTCGAAAAACGGGCGGACGAAACCTAACCTACCGAACGGGCATACTCTAAGCCCTGGGCCTTTCATTCCGCTTCCTGCCTACTGGTTTCCTTCGGCCTACGATGTCTCGGGGAGATCCCGAAACTTGGTTCGTGGACCCACCTAACATCCTTGCGCCTCCTGCACATTAAAATACTGTTTACTTCATTTGTTTTTTCTTTTACATTTTATACGGAGTCTATTATACTAAAATGTATAAGAGTTATTTGTTGTAAATATAGGAAACGCCAAGAACAAATCTACGTTTCTCAAGAGACGGTAGGGACAGCAGAAGCAACCTATTTTCATACGGAGGAAGAGAGGCAACCGGATCCCAACCCAAGTTTCTAAGGGCAAACAGCAAGAATTGCTTTTGAACAGATTCGACTGAATCTACGTAGCACCTATATGGAGGAGACCACACATACTCGAGTATGGGTCTAACCAAAAACATGTACGGCCTTTTCGTAATGTAGGGATCATCAAGCTCTTTGGACCACTTTTTTATAAAACCAAGCCCGGACCTAGCTTTGCTAATCGAGAGCTCAATATGCAAGTTAAAACGTAACCTATGGTCAAATAGAACGCCTAAATCTGTGATCGAATCGACGTCCTCCAACTTATGCGAATCTATGAAATACTGAGTAATAAATGACTTTCTTCTTGAGAAAGAAAGCTTCTTACATATACTCAGATTTAGTTTCAGAAGATTCAAAGAGCACCATGCAACAAAATTATCCAAATCACCTTGAAGCTGATGTGATTGCGATTCAACAGAGAAGGAAGAAAACAGTTTCACATCATCAGCAAACATTAAGATCTGGCTGGAATTAACCACCGATGGAAGATCACTAATGTATAAATTAAATAAAATGGGACCCAAGTCGCTGCTTTGAGGTACGCCAGATATAACGGTGTCAGTGTAAATAACATCTGTGCGAGAGCCACTAGAAAAAGCCTTGAAAACA
The DNA here is from genome assembly GCF_014805625.2 of Glossina fuscipes. NCBI lineage: Eukaryota > Metazoa > Arthropoda > Insecta > Diptera > Glossinidae > Glossina > Glossina fuscipes. Next base: position 2,203,505 of record NW_023998459.1, on the reverse strand, counting down.
TGACAGGTAAACTCTAACAAGTTGGTGACTGTAGATCGCCCTTTCCGAAAGCCGTGCTGGTGCGGAGAAATATACGAATTAATGGCAAAGGCCAAATGCTAAGTCACAATAGGCTCGAACAACTTGGGCAAGACACTCAACTTGGCTATGCCTCTGTAGTTCTCAACAAATTGTCTACTTCCACTCTTGTGGATAGGAATAAGGGAACTACTCTTCCAACATGAAGGGAAAACACCTGAACACAAGGACATGTTAAAAATCTTTGAGATCACACCACACAACTCGACAGCGCAAGATTTAAGTACACATGATGGAATTCCATCAGGTCCAGGCGAACAACTGTATTTTAGAAAACTCAACCCTTTAGAAACGTCGTCTTCCGAAATAACCAAGTTAGGTATTGAAACCGAGTTACTTATAGGATATGGGCAGTTTGCTGATAAATCGAAATTAGCAATCGAAAAGTTTCGCCGGAAATACTCAGCAAATAGATTTGAGATTTCAAAATCATCCGAGGAATCAGAGCCATTAAAAAAACATGAGAGGGGTATGTGGAAATTTTTCATTTAGAGCTAACAAATTTAAAGAAGAATTTAGGATTAGCAATCAGACAGGATTTAATGAACTGAAGGTATCTGCAGTAAAAATGATGGTTGAGGGAGTTAAACCTATGCCTCGCCACCGAGTAAGCGACATAGTTGAGCGCAGAATCACTTTTCGAATATTTTTTGAATAGCGAGTTTTTTCTATTCTTGTGATATTTATTGTCTTCTTAAACCACGGGGGACACCTGCTTCGAGGTCGACACTGCTTGATCGGAACAGATACAGCAATTGCTAGATTTAATGTATTGTAGAACGATAGCAATAAGCTTTCAATGCTACCGGTTGAGAAATCAAGCGTCAGATGTGAAAGACAATGTTTTAGTAATACAATATTGATTTTATGAAAATCATAATAATTATTTAAAAAAGTTTGAGTTGGCACATTAAGGCATTTCAACAAACCATCATTAATATGATGAAAGGAAATGCATATTGATGGATGATAAGGATCCTCAGGTAAACTAAAAGGTGGACAACGATTTACGTTAATCTCGGGAAAATTGGCAAAGCAGAGATCAAGCAGTCTACCATTACAATTAGGGGTACGATTATATT